>NC_084592.1:37386217-37421217 GCF_033807715.1 Cololabis saira | reverse complement strand
GGAGCCGCAAAAGATTAAAAGTCTTGTATAACACATGCTTCATGTATCTATATTAGTTATAACTGGGGGAAGATTTTTTTTTCATTATGCACTTCGAGAAAAAAGTTGAAATGTCGAGATTAATGTTGAAGTACAATTTCGAGAAAAAAGACAAAATGTCGAGAAAAAAGTCAAAATGTCGAGATTAAAAAGTAAAGGAAAAGGGAAGAAAAAAAGAGAAAAAAGAAATAAAGAAGAAAAAAAGGAAAAAAAGAAGAGAAAAAAAGAAAAAAGAAGAAAAAGAGAAAAAAAGGAAAAAAAGAAAAAAGGTAAAAGAGAAAAAAAAGTTAAAAAAGAAGAAGAAAAAAAGGAAAAAAAGGTCAAACATTTTTGAAAAAGCTCCAGGAGCCACTAGGGCGGCGCTAAAGAGCCACATGCGGCTCTGGAGCTGCGGGTTGCTGACTCCTGCTTTAGGCGCTCTGATCGGCTGAACTCATTTTAAACATCATGTGTAAATGATAGTCCAAATTAAAAGCTGCTTTGTCACATGAGAAGCGCTTTCATTGTTTGTGTGAATGAGAGTTAAATTCGTGTGTGATTTGTCATCATTTTGCTTTGACTCAAAAACTGTGAATGTGAACTCTGAGGTTGGTGCTCTGGTCTGACGGTAGGACCAGTGGGGTGTGTGATGTCAGAGGCCTTTCAGTTACGGCGG
This sequence comes from Cololabis saira, assembly GCF_033807715.1. Taxonomy (NCBI): domain Eukaryota; kingdom Metazoa; phylum Chordata; class Actinopteri; order Beloniformes; family Belonidae; genus Cololabis; species Cololabis saira. The sequence goes on along the minus strand of NC_084592.1, from coordinate 37,420,523 downwards.
TGCTGTAAATGCTGGCTGCATGTGTTTGTTTTCTGTGCTGTCAGATGTCTCCTCCAGCTGAGCGTCAGACTCTCCAGGGGGAAAGTTGCCCCAGTTTTCTAATCAGACTCTGAAGCAGCTCGTCAGTCTGAAAGCTTTTTCTTTTAATTTCACCCTTTGTCGCTGGAATCACCTCAGAACGGAGAAAAGAAGCTCCGCTGGCAGGAATACGAAATGAAAACAAGGTGTTTTTATTCAGAGTTGCGAGAGGGAAACCCCGACGGACACGTTTCATCTTTATTTACACATTTAATCTCTTATGATCTGTTTATCTGAAGACTTTCATTCGTCTCATGGTGGAAACTCCTGAATGTGAGGCCTCCAGGAAACAATAAATAACAAGAAAAATATTTTTCCTTGATGCTAACAACAGAAGAATCCTTATAAGACTCTTCAGGAAAGATGGAGGATGTTCCAAAAAGTCGAGTCGCAGTTACAGAAAAGTTTTTCAAGGCTGCAACAAAGCATGCAACTGTGCAGAAGTTAGTTCCCTCGCTTCCAATCCTCTGTTTAGTGGTTTTTAGTGTGTGTGTGTGTGTGTGTGTGTGTGTGTGTATAAAGATGTATTAACGATTATCTTGTGGGTATTGGACAAATGCAACCTCAGAGCTCAGACAGATAGCAACATGTGACTTGTTGCTGTTACTTATTGAATATAAATGAGTCCAAATCCCCCACAATTCAGTGGTTTGTGGCTCCACCTCAAGCAGCAATGACGTCGTTCCCAGTGGGAGATTACATCAGTGTGTCACATGGTTCTGGGGCGTTTGCACCTCATTCAGGTTCATGGGTGTTCACATCTAAGCGGCTCTCCGAATGTCCAATCGCAGCATCTCAGTCAGGTTGAGGTCTGAACGTTGTCCAGGGCATTCCAGGTCATTCCAGAACTTTGATTCTTGCAGTTTTGGTCCAGAAGGATGTAAATTTGCTGCTTCCTCACCGTCAGAGGGATGTTTGTCTCTAGATCACTCTGGGGATTGGAGAGGAGTTCATGGTCGCCTCGGCGACTGACAGGTGTGCAGGTCCAGACCATCATCCCTCCACCTAGGGTTGCCACCTTTCAGAAATAGAAATAAGGGACGCCCTGATTTCAGCAGCGCAGGAGCCAAAAAAAAGCCCCAAAACTTCTAAACTGAATAAAAATGTGTTTATTTTATATGAAAAAACAAAATGCTTTGATTTAAAGTTTAAAGTGCTTTAATAGCATTGAACTTGCATGACTGTACAGACAGCCAACCATACTAGTAACTGAAATATCCTCCTATGCTACGTATGTCCATATCAGCCCAGATGTATAATATAGCCTACAGGTGAAGAATATGGTGTAAAGTTAATTTATTTCAATAATTCAACTAGAATATGGTGTAAACGTTAATTTATTTCAATAATTCAACTAGAATATGGTGTAAAAGTTAATTTATTTCAATAATTCAACTAGAATATGGTGTAAAAGTTAATTTATTTCAATAATTCAACTAGAATATGGTGTAAACGTTAATTTATTTCAATAATTCAACTAGAATATGGTGTAAAAGTTAATTTATTTCAATAATTCAACTAGAATATGGTGTAAAAGTTAATTTATTTCAATAATTCAACTAGAATATGGTGTAAAAGTTAATTTATTTCAATAATTCAACTAGAATATGGTGTAAAAGTTAATTTTTTTCAATAATTCAACTAGAATATGGTGTAAAAGTTAATTTATTTCAATAATTCAACTAGAATATGGTGTAAAAGTTAATTTATTTCAATAATTCAACTAGAATATGGTGTAAACGTTAATTTATTTCAATAATTCAACTAGAATATGGTGTAAAAGTTAATTTATTTCAATAATTCAACTAGAATAAGGTGAAAAAGTTAATGATAATAACATTAATAACATTTTTCTTCTCAAATAAAGGACAATTCCGTATTTTACGGGACGGGTGGTAACCCTACCTCCACCGCCGTGCTCGACAGTGGCTCTGAGGTGTTTCCGCTGAAATGCTGTGTTTGCTTATCAAACCAGGTACTTAGTATTGCCCACAATACTTTTTTATTTGTTATTGGGTTTACAGAGCTGGTACTCCCTTTCACTGTACAGATGAGTGATCATTTACTTCCGGTTTACATCTGAATCTCAGACGGCTCCACATCCTCCAAACGTGGACGCATCATCACCTCTGAAAAACGTCAGAGTTAAACCCAATGACCCGCTGCATCTTTATCCAGCAGATAAACAGGTTTTCCCATCATGCCCCTGTTTGTTTTGGCGGTTGATGACATCATCAGGTGAACAGCAGCAGCAGATTGTTTTTTTACCTTTTAAGTCGGGCATTAGTAGAGAAAACTGAAAGCCTCTTACAGGATGAAATGAAAATCCTCTGAGTGTTTGAGCTGCAGCCAAAAGAGTGTTCAGGTATCAGTTCAGTTTCAGCCCCACGGGCCGACACCATGAAGACGATGATGAAACATCCTCCCCCTCCACCTCCTGTTTGGACACAGCTTCTTGGCTCGATTGTGAACTAATTAAAGAGAGGATGATACGAGTTTCCGTGGGAGCTGAGTGCCGGTGCGTGCGCATGTGTTGGTGTTTGGATGCGAGGATGGAGATAAACCCTGATTCTGGCACTCTTCATCCTCTCAGACGAATATGTGAAAAAGAGCAGGTTTGTGAGCAGAGAGGTGAGCTCACGTAGAGCGGCTTAAAGCCTGAAATCCGCTCTGAGTGGAAGTGCTCGCCAGTGTGAAGGTATAAGTGCTGGCGGAGTGGGCGTGGCCTGCAGGGCGGCGCCATGGCAAGCGTATTAAGTGCAGCAGAAGAAGCTAAGCTCCAACAGATGTGTTTGGGTGTTGACATTGTTTGTATATGCAATCTGATAGATCAAAATGTTTCAGTCCTCTAATAGGCTTATATATTTGTACATTCTGGATTTACATCCCCCCACCCAGCCTCCCCGCCTCGGCCTGGGTTGAATGTAAGGCCACTTACTGGACCAGACCAGTATTCGCACGCGCAGTTCTGCATCACAAACTGAAAAAATTATAATTTCTTCTAAACTAGGAGGCAGCTTCAGCAAAGCCAGCCCCTCTTTGGGAGCTGTAGTCCCTTAGAAATAAGGGACGCCCTGATTTCAGCAGCGCAGGAGCCAAAAAAAAGCCCCAAAACTTCTAAACTGAATAAAAATGTGTTTATTTTATATGAAAAAACAAAATGCTTTGATTTAAAGTTTAAAGTGCTTTAATAGCATTGAATTTTCATGACTGTACAGACAGACAACCATACTAGCAACTGAAATAGCCTCCTATGCTACTGTATGTCCACATCAGCCCAGATGTATAATATAGCCTACAGGTGAAGAATATGGTGTAAAAGTTAATTTATTTCAATAATTCAACTAGAATATGGTGTAAAAGTTAACTTATTTCAATAATTCAACTAGAATATGGTGTAAAAGTTAAAAGTTAACTTATTTTCCTCCCTGCAGCTGTGAGACTACACAACCAGCACTGCTCACAGTAGACCACAAACAATACAAACAATCCTGACAATAAAAACCATTCTGCAACGGGCATAAATAACATCTGTAAATATCCATCTGTTTTTCTTTTGGTATACTAGAATTTTTTTATTTATTACTATTTTTATTCTCCTTCTTATTCTTATTATTATTATTATTGTATATACTGTTTATAGTGTTATAGTGTTTATTATTATTATTATTGTTGTGTGATATTGTGTGATATTGATGCCTCTTGTTTTGCACTATCCCCTTTGCTGCTGTAACCTGGAAATTTCCCCTCTGGGGGACTATTAAAGGATTTCTATTCTATTCTATTCTATTCTAATTCAACTAGAATATGGTGTAAAAGTTAATTTATTTCAATAATTCAATCCCTGGAGCTTTTTGAAAAATGTTTGACCTTTTTTTTCCTTTTTTTCTTTTTGTTCCCTTTTTTCTTCATTTTTTCTTTTTTTCTCTTTTTATTTATTTTTTCTTCTTTTTTTTCTTTTTTCTTCTTTTTTTCTTTTTTCTTCTCTTTTTCTTTTTTTTTCTCTTTTTTTCTTCCGTTTTCCTTTCCTTTTTAATCTTGGCATTTCAACCTTTTTCTCGAAATTTTGACTTTTTTCTCGACATTTCGACTTTTTTCTCAACATTTTGACTTTTTTCTCAAGATCGTACTTCAACATTAATCTTGACATTTCGACTTTTTTCTCAAAAAAAACTAATTACTAAAATATCAACTTTTTGCTCGACATTTCGACTTTTTCTTGACATTTCGACGTTTTTCTCAACATTTCGACTTTTTTCTCAACATTTTGACTTTTTTTTCGAAGTGCATAATGAAAAAAAATCTTCCCCCAGTTATAACTAATATAGATACATGCAGCATGTGTTGCCTTCATTATAAGGCTGATACAAGACTCAGTCATTTTTTGCGGCTCCAGACATATTTGTTTTTTTTGTTTTTGGTCCAATATGGCTCTTTTAACCTTTTGGGTTGCTGACCCCTGGTCTAAGCGAAGACTTGGGTGTCTTGGTCTTAGCGAGGACTCCCTTGTGTTGGTCTTTGCGGGGACTCGAGTCTCTTGGTCTTAGTAAGGATTTCGGTTTCTTGGTCGTAGCGAGGATTCGGGTCCCTTGGTTTTAGTGGGGACTCAGGTTTTTTGGTCTTAGTGAAGACCTGGGTTCCTTGGTCTTAGCCAGTGTTGGTCAAGTTACTTTGAAAAAGTAATTAGTTACTGAATACTGATTACTGAACCAAAAAAGTAATCCCGTTACTTTACTGATTACTTATTTTCAAAAGTAATTAGTTACATTACTAGTTACTTTACTTAGTTACTTTTCAAAAACATGATGCACAACCTGAATACACTTTACTGGAATAATATAAAACAATAGAACTTTCAGTTTAATTCTATTCTTTGTGCATATTCCACCATATAAAATTAAATGACAATAAGTAAATGAAACGGTCTATTTTTAAACTTGTTTTTGTTATTTTCAGTCTTAAATTTATGCACATTGCGTCGGGCAAAATACAGCTCTCTCTGACTTGAACTACAATATAACCTGAGACAAGCTTCTTCAATTCAGCTGCACTAAGTCCCGTTGGTCTTCCATCTAGTTTCACCTGTTTAGCAGCAGAGGGGCCACCGGCAGTTCTCCCGCTGGAGTCTGATGAGGCAGCCGGCGCTGCAGCCGCAGTGGGGGGGGAGGAATCCGGGGGTCTCGCAACGAGCTTTCCTCCCACACAGACTTTACAGCGGACGAGAATGTTTTTATCACTTTTGACCGAGTCAAACTCAAAATAATGTCTGTAATTCCAGGCGTTAAAGGAGCTGTATGTAAGAGCAATAATAAAACGAATCATAAAATGACCCCGATATGTCAACAGACATTTAAAAATCATGTTCATTTCAAATACTTATGTCACTGACAACAGCACTCAAGCCAGGATATTCCAGTTTAAAAAGAGGAGTTGCAGCCCTCAACTGATGTTTATGTTGTCATTTTTTGTTTTGGCCTGAAGCTCCACCCTCCACCTATCTCCCAATCACCAAGTCAGTACTGTTTCTGAAGCTCCACCCTCCACCTATCTCCCAATCACCAAGTCAGTAATGTTTCTGAAGCTCCACCCTCCACCTATCTCCCAATCACTAAGTCAGTATTGTTTCTGAAGCTCCACCCTCCACCTATCTCCCAATTACTAAGTCAGTATTGTTTCGGCATCCGGGTTGCCAGCTCGGCTGTAATTATCGCAGCCATGGCAGCCTACGTTCCTGCTGCATTCTGCAGCCTACCTGGCAACCTCTGGTCGGGGGGGAGGAGGGGGAGGGTACACGCCGCTCAACAATATTTTGAAAGTGACTGCAGTACCAGTTTTGGACATTTCTTACAGACGGCTCCTTTAAATAACTCATTATTTATTATAACTTATTCAAGTGACAATTACAGTTGCATAGAAAACATACGTTTGCTTGTTGCTCTTTTTAAAGACCGTGTCACTTTTTAAATTGTGTCAGCTTATGAAAACCCAAGTAACTCCATTAATGAAATCAAACTGACCATTTGAATAAAGAAAAAATAAAACTGAGCTGCAAAGAACATGTATAACATTTTACATTTGCTGTCTTTAATATATCCTGTCTTTTATTTTGTTCATTATTGTTAGTTCGTTGTTCATGTGTGTGCGAGTGTGTGTGCGTGTGTGACAGACGTGCATGGGACAATTGTGAAAAACGGAATCAACTGCGTTCCGTATTGGTTCAATACGGAACGCAACTTTTAATTCCCAATTACGTAACAATTCTGTATTTCAAATGACTGGTGGCAACCCTAGGCGGGCCACATAAAATGACATGGCGGGCCACATCTGGCCCGCGGGCCTTGAGTTTGACACATGTGCTGTAATGGATTCTTACACATTTGAGTTCCTGCAGGGGCAGCTGGCTCTCTCAAACCCACTTTGAAAACCAATCACAAAAGTACTTTCTATTAATGTAATTTCCTGTTTAACAGCACATTCTCCCTTTATTAACTGCTTCTAAGTAAGTCAGCTACCTCAAAATGACCCAGCACTGTGTCATGATCTCCCATTATAGATGTTATCATAGAATGCCTACATTTAAAGTTCAATGGAGCTTTTTAATTTAAATGTTTAGCTCCCATGAAATACATTAAAGCCACTCGATGTAGTAATACCACTTATGAGCGCATGATATCATGTAGATCAGCTGTGATGACAAAAGAGCCACTGACAACACTGTGCTAATGGCTGGGGGCGGTCCGGCATGCCTTGCAATACCACTTTATCCCACTAGAGGTGCAGCTCTGTGGTTTTTGCATGATCGGTGAACACATTAACTCTCTTGTGATACACCTCCCCCCTGTGGTTCGAAGGCAAGTTTGTTTTCAACATCAAGAAACGAGAGTTTCAGCAGCCCTAATGCATTCTGGGAGTTTGTTGCACCAGTGAGGAGCATAAAAGCTGAACTCTGCCACACCGTGTTTGGTTCTAACTCTGGGTACAGAGAGTAGTCATGATCCGGACGACCTGAGGATTCTGGTTGGTTCATCATGGACCAGGAGATCAGAGATGTATTCTGATCTTTGACCATTCAGAGACTCATAAACAGCTGGATTAAACATCTAGTCTAGGACAGACAAGAAGCCAGTGTAAAGATCTAAGACCTGGAGTTGTATGGACCCTGGTGTCTTGGTCTTAGCCAAGACTCAGGTCTCTTGGTCTAAGCCAGGGGTCTGCAACCCGCGGCTCTAGAGCCACATGCGGCTCTTTAGCGCCGCCCTGGTGGCTCCCTGGAGCTTTTTCAAAAATATTTGACCTTTTTTTTCCTTTTTTTCTTTTTTTTTTTCCTTTTTTCTTTTTTTCCTTTTTTCTTCTTTTTTTCTTTTTTCTTCTCTTTTTCTTTTTTTTTCTCTTTTTTTCTTCCTTTTTCCTTTCCTTTTTAATCTTGGCATTTCAACCTTTTTCTCGAAATTTTGACTTTTTTCTCGACATTTCGACTTTTTTCTCAAGATCGTACTTCAACATTAATCTTGACATTTCGACTTTTTTCTCAAAATATCAACTTTTTGCTCGACATTTCGACTTTTTTCTTGACATTTCGACGTTTTTCTCAACATTTCCACTTTTTTCTCGACATTTTGACTTTTTTCTCGAGATTGTACTTCAACATTAATCTTGACATTTCGACTTTTTTCTCAAAATATCAACTTTTTGCTCGACATTTCGACTTTTTTCTTGACATTTCGACGTTTTTCTCAACATTTCGACTTTTTTCTCAACATTCTGACTTTTTTCTCGAGGTGCATAATGAAAAAAAATCTTCCCCCAGTTATAACTAATATAGAAACATGCAGCATGTGTTGCCTTCATTATAAGGCTGATACAAGACTCAGTCATTTTTTGCGGCTCCAGACATATTTGTTTTTTGTGTTTTTGGTCCAATATGGCTCTTTCAACATTTTGGGTTGCCGACTCCTGGTCTTAGCGAGGACTTGGCTCTCTTGGTCTTATCGAGGACTCCCTTGTGTTGGTCTTTGCGGGGACTCGAGTCTCTTGGTCTTAGTAAGGATTTCGGTTTCTTGGTCGTAGCGAGGGTTCGGGTCCCTTGGTTTTAGTGGGGACTCAGGTTTTTTGGTCTTAGTGAAGACCTGGGTTCCTTGGTCTTAGCCAGTGTTGGTCAAGTTACTTTGAAAAAGTAATTAGTTACTGATTACTGATTACTGAACCAAAAAAGTAATCCTGTTACTTTACTGATTACTTATTTTCAAAAGTAATTAGTTACATTACTAGTTACTTTACTTAGTTACTTTTCAAAAACATGATGCACAACCTGAATACACTTTACTGGAATAATATAAAACAATAGAACTTTCAGTTTAATTCTATTCTTTGTGCATATTCCACCATATAAAATTAAATGACAATAAGTAAATGAAACGGTCTATTTTTATTTTTTTTTTAACATGTTTCTTTATTGGGTAATCCATGTAAATTATATTACACAATAAACATTTCTTTTAAAGGGTTCGACAGAATACCCCGTTTTATATTTTACCATACACACTCGAAAAAAATAAATAAATAAATAAATAACTAAATAAAATAAATAAGGACACAAAACTTAACATAACAAACACCCCAAAACACACACACTGCAAAATACGAAACGGTCTATTTTTAAACTTGTTTTTGTTATTTTCAGTCTTAAATTTATGCACATTGCGTCGGGCAAAATACAGCTCTCTCTGACTTGAACTACAATATAACCTGAGACAAGCTTCTTCAATTCAGCTGCACTAAGTCCCGTTGGTCTTCCATCTAGTTTCACCTGTTTAGCAGCAGAGGGGCCACCGGCAGTTCTCCCGCTGGAGTCTGATGAGGCAGCCGGCGCTGCAGCCGCAGTGGGGGGGGAGGAATCCGGGGGTCTCGCAACGAGCTTTCCTCCCACACAGACTTTACAGCGGACGAGAATGTTTTTATCACTTTTGACCGAGTCAAACTCAAAATAATGTCTGTAATTCCAGGCGTTAAACGCTGCATGCTCCTGCTCTCTCTCGCACTCCATGTCGTCTCTGGTTTACCACTGAAGGCTGATTTATGGTTCCGCGCACCTACGCAGAGCCTACAGCGTAGGTTACGCGGCTACGCTCACCGTACGGCGCGCGTCGCCGCGTACCCTACGCCGTACCCTACGGCGTATGCTCTGCGTCGATTTAACGCGGAACCATAATTCAGGCTTGACTTTGCGCCGCTCATGCAGTCATGAGATATTTTCACAAAACAAATAGTGCATTTAGTAACGCAGTTACGCAGCATTCTTTCAGAAAAGTAAAGGTAATCTAATTACTGTTTTTGCAATTGTAATCCCTTACTTTACTTGTTACTTGAAAAAAGTTATCGGATTACAGTAACGCGTTACTTCTAACGCGTTACTGCCCATCACTGGTCTTAGCAAGGATTCGGGTCCCTTGGTCTTAGCGAGGACTTGGGTCTCTTGTTCTAAGTGAGGACTCTGATCTTGGTCTTAGTGGGAACTAGGCATGGGACGATATGAAAATTTCATATCACGATATTAGTGGACAAAAATATCACGATTACGATATTATCACGATATTAGCGCGTCGCTTATAAAATTCTTAAAATGCAAGGAAAAACACTAACTGTGGATCCACTGGTTCCTTCAGAACATTTATTCTCAAATCATTCTCAACACAGTGACACTTGAGGTAGAGAACAAATAGTGTACTGTAAATGTTATGCATTACAAAGTGTAAACTATAGTACCGGTACCAGTACTTATTTGAACTTTCTTTTTTTGTAAGAAAATACTTCCCTGAGAGTCGAAAGAAATAAGTGACAAAGTGACAAAGTAGAGCCAAATGCACACTGATTGTATTACTCTCTGAAACTTTAACAGTGGCTGGCTGCCTGCTACTTAGTACGGCTCTCTGGAAAAATAATAAAATAAAGGCACTGCTCTGTAGTATACAAAACAAAAGCTGCATGGCCAACACAAAGATTGAGTGAAAATAAAGTGCCACAGTAGTCAAATGCACACGGATTGTACTACTCTCTGAAAAAATATTAAATAAATAATAATAATAAATAATATTAATAAAATACATGAAAAAAACACTGGCTTCTACCCGGCTGGTAGCCTTGTGTGACCAAAAAATAAAATAAATAAATTAAAAAAAAAAAAAAAAAAAAATTTGGCGATAATTACAGTACCCCACGATAACGTTATTGCGGCCGTTTTTTATCGCGATATACAATAATATCGTATATCGCCCCATGCCTAGTGGGAACTTGGGTGTTTTGGTCGTAGTGAGGACTCGGGCAGGAGCTTTCTGGACAAACTTCAGCTGGTTGATGGAGGTTCTAGGAATCATCTGCAGCAAATACTCAAACTTCACACATTCATCCCATTCTCCTCCTTCAAAAATACACTCCCAACATTAATCTGTGATCATTGCACATGTTTGTAACTCTTCCTGTGCTAACACTTTTTACTCATATTTTTTTATGTGTTGTGTGTTTTTTATATATCGTGTTTGATTGTTTGTTTCGCTGTGATTGTATGTGCTGCCTCTTGCCCAGGCCGTCATTGTAAATGAGAAACTTTTATCAACTGACTTACCTGGTTAAATAAAAGTTAAATTAAAAAAAATTAAATCTGCTCAGTCTCTCTTTATAAATGTCATAATGAACCTATACTTTAGCTTTCTGCCTGCATTGAAGTGCTGTTACTACATAGAGTGGCTTTAAAACATTTTGCTGCTCATTACCAGGTGGAGCAAATCCACCCTGACCTTATTTTGTGAGTCTGTGGTGTCACGGTGTTCCACAGATCCATTACTGCTATGACCCGTGCTGTCTTCATTCACGATCAGGAGTCCAGTGACGAGCTCAGTTAATCAATCAGAGCAATGCGGCTGTCGCTCTAGAAATAGAGCGCCCCTAATCAGAGGCACTTCTGCACTGGCGTCAAATGGAGAACTGAAGGTTAATCCTAGTTTTATTGTCTAGGTCAGGGGTCGGCAACCCAAAATGTTGAAAGAGCCATATTGGACCAAAAACACAAAAAACAAATATGTCTGGAGCCGCAAAAAATGAAAAGTCTTGTAACAGCCTTAGAATGAAGGCAACACATGCTGCATGTTTCTATATTAGTTATAACTGGGGGAAGATTTTTTTTATTCATTATGCGCTTCGAGAAAAAAGTCGAAATGTCGAGAAAAAAGTCAAAATTTTGAGAAAAAGTCGAAATGTCAAGATTAATATTGAAGTACCTTCTTGAGAAAAAAGTCGAAATGTTGAGAAAAAAGTTGAAATGTTGAGAAAAAAGTTGAAATGTAAGATTAAAAAGGAAAGGAAACAGGAAGAAAAAAAGAGAAAAAAGGAAAAAAAGAAGAAAAATAAAAAAAGGAAAAAGAAGATAAAAAAGAAAAAAAGAAAAAAAGAAAAAAAAGAAAAAGAAAAAAAGAGAAAAAGAGAAAAAAAGAGAAAAAATTGAAAAAAGAAAAAGAGAAGAAAAAAAGAAAAGACAAATAGGAAAAAAAGAAAAAAGAAGAAAAAAAAAGGTCAAACATTTTTGAAAAAGCTCCAGGAGCCACTAGGGCGGCGCTAAAGAGCCGCATGCGGCTCTAGAGCCGCGGGTTGCCGACCCCTGACCTAGGTCAAGTATTGATTTGTCTGTATTTACATGTAAGTTGGGGCCAGTCTTTTGCTTCACCTCTTATTTTTACCAACCCGTCATTGCCGTGATTCCCGGTTTTCATGAACAAATGAGAACAGAGAGATAAAACATGCAGACAGAATAACAGAACATTCTGCAGGTAATGAGGGATGTCAGGCTGCAGGAAGACATAAAAGCTCGCTATTGGAAGCAAAGTTACTGCTGATAAGCAGAGCGTCCAGGCGGATGCAACCGCCAGCGGCATCTCATCAGGTGACACCGATCTGGAAGCGAGTTGATCCATCGGTCGTGCCTTTGTGACATCAGCCTCGTTCCTGTCACATGGCGGGGAACCTTTTTCCTGCGACTACTGTTTTTCACCATGACTGGTTGTCATGACACTCTGTTCCTGGATAAAATCGGAGTTTGAAGAAGTGCAGGAATTTTCTTTCAACACTTGAAAGCAGCTTTGAACACGCTTCAGTTTGGCTGCTGCAGTTTTCCACATGATGCACGGATGAGTCTCAGTCATTACTGGAGCTTCAGCTCCGATTATAGAAGGAGTTTCGGTGAGTCATCAATTCGTCCTTCTCTGTGAAAACATGTCCGTTTATAGATCCAGCGGCTGCTGAGAACTTGCACGCCTACAGTGGAAACCCCCGGCAGCATGTGAGTCACCATGAAGAACTTCAAGAACATCAGAAAGAAGACGTGAGCCTCCTGACGGCAGCCTGACAGAGACCAGCGGTCAGAGGTCAGAGGTCAGCGGTCAGCGGTCAGACCCGGTCTGCACAGTTTGGCTCTCACTGGTCCGACTGAAACCGGACGGTTCTTCACAGGACTCTACCATCGAATATAAAGCTGTAAGACGAATGACGTGAACGTCTTGGAAGGAGCCGATTTTCTGCACTTACTTTCCATATAGTGTCATCTGAGTCACAATAACATGCCAGTACAATCTGATAATTTGATAACACAATTGTAATTCTTGAGTCTCTAGTCAACATGCCCGGTAAATAGGGTTGGGTATTGGGAAGGACCTCACGATACGATACGCATCACGATACTTGAGCCACGATACGATACACATTGCGATATCCCGATTATGCGATATCCCGATTATTATATTCTACATAGTTCACCGAAAAATTTAAAAATGCATTACACATCTTAAAATCCAAGTTGTATATATGTACATCAGATGATAGTGATGGATCTTAAAATCCGAGTTGCACGTTCATCAGATTATAGTGACAATTCATGGGACAAACTGAGTCAAAACTATGTTTTATTATAACTATACAAGCTAAAGTTACAACATATTTGCATATGTTTTTCATATTATTTACATCATATGAAATTAACATTAAATTTAGTATGAGGTTGCTTTAATTATGTGGCAAATGATAATAAACACAAGAAAGATGGGTACTAAAACCAAGGACAGGATCAGTGATCAGTCAGTATAGATATAAATCCATAAATAAATAAACCTCTGTCCATTATTTTTCATTTTTTAAGGACAGGCAATTGTGTTATATAAAAAATAAATTATAAAATGAAATAAAACGTGAAATAAAACCTGAGCTCAGTGCAGGGCCCTCCCAGGGTTGGTAGAGAGTGGCAATGCCCAGGACTGTCACTTAGGTAGGAGCACTGGGTGATATAATGGGAAAAAGATCGGGGATAAAAAAAAATAAAAAAAAAAAAATTAAAAAATTAAAAATTAAAAAAAAAAAAAAAAAATCGATATTCAAATTTTGAATATCGATTTTGAATCGGCTGGAAAAGTATCGCGATATATTGCCATATCGATATTTTTGCCCACCCCTACCGGTAAACATTCCCAGCGTTCATGGAAACGTTAAGGAACCCTTGGAGTCAACAGCTGGGTGAAGCTTCAATAGGATCCTCCAGTATCCTCCAGGATCTCTGGATCGGACCTTCCCAACGTTCAGGAGGAGTGCTGGACCATCCCTCTTTCCAGAACTGTTTCAGTGGGATGTCTGGTGAAAAGGTTTCTCTCTGGAGCTCATTCCACAGTATTTGTGTCCAGTTCAGGTCTGGACTCTGACTGGACCAGTACAGATGGTGGATCCACAGTTAGGCTCATCGCGCTGCTGCATCACCCAATGTCGACTGAGCCTCAGCTGGTCGACGCCGGTAGACGCTGATGGATTCTAGTGGACGCTGGTGGACACTGGTGGACGCTGGTGGACACTGGTGGACGCCCTGATATGATCCCATTTTGGAAAACTCAGAGATTAATTATTTTTTTTTGTCAGTGATCCTGGCCCTAAAGCTGGGCATACACTGTGCGATATTTTAAATGGTTTGATTCAGCCCCATCTCAAACTGCACGACTAGATCGCTGAGTTCAAAAGTTTACAGCCCACGATTTATAGTCTCACACTGTAGGAATGGGCGATATTTGACCGTTCACGATAAACCGTCAAAAAAATTCCCCACGGTAAGAATTTGTCGTCTCACGGTAAAAACGATAAATTGAGGAAAGAAAGAAAGAAAGAAAGAAATGAGCCAGAAAGAAAGAAATGAGCCAGAAAGAAAGAAAGAAATGAGCAAGAAAGAAAGAAAGAAAGAAAGAAAGAAAGAGAGAGAGAAAGAAAGAAATGAGCAAGAGAGAAAGAAAGAGAGAAAGAAAGAGAGAAAGAAAGAAAGAAAGAGAGAGAAAGAAAGAAAGAAAGAAAGAGAAAGAAAGAAATGAGCAAGAAAGAAAGAGAGAAAGAAAGAAAGAAAGAAAGAAAGAGAGATAAAGAAAGAAAGAAAGAAAGAAAGAGAAAGAAAGAAATGAGCAAGAAAGAAAGAGAGAAAGAAAGAAAGAAAGAAAGAAAGAAAGAGAAAGAAAGAAATGAGCAAGAAAGAAAGAGAGAAAGAAATGAGCAAGAAAGAAAGAAAGAAATGAGCAAGAAAGAAAGAAAGAAAGAATGAGAGAAAGAAAGAAATGAGCAAGAAAGAAAGAAAGAAAGAAAGAAAGAAAGAAAGAAAGAAAAATTCCCGTTGATAACGTTTTTGTATTGGTATTTTTTTTATCGCATTTTTATCATTATCGGGATAAATGCCAGAAATTATCGTGATACATCTTTTAGTCCATACCGCCCATCCCTATCAGACTGTACGACCCGATGCTCGGATGCGACCCGTCTGCTCACACTATACGATCATAATCCTCACGTCGGACCTATGTGTACTGGAACTCGAGGCCAGTTTTGGGGCAGGGGTGGGTTGTGTCCACCCAAATGTGCGTCCTGCCCACCCGATCAAAGGTTATGGGGATCCTTTATTTTTTTTATAATTTCATTTTTTTATATATATAAAAAAAATCACAAAATATCTGTACCGTTTCTGATTGGGTGGGCACTGCGCATCATTTTTAGGCACAAAAATTAACACATACCGCAAAAGTTGTGTCTCGGCGGAGGGACCCGACGTCCCAGCAAAATGAGCACAACAGATAAGTGTTCAGAACAGCACACAGAGCGCACACTAAAGGCTGATTTATGGTTCCGGTTACACCAACGCAGAGCCTACGGCGTAGGTTACAAAAAAAATCAGCCTTTAGCAATTTGTGCCATTCTGTGTGGCGATAAATTAAAAAAGATTAAAAAACGTTGTGATTGGACAAGGAATTGGCTAGGCAGACGTAGGAAATGCGGTGATTTGTAATGTGAATTTGCAACACTTGAACTACAAATAATATTTTTTGACGTGACATCAGAGATTGCGCATGCTCTCTGTGAAAGGATGAGTCCAATCGGGTCGTAGCTGCTTCAACTGTGTGATTCCTTCACGAGGAGCGACCAGGATTTCAAACACGTTTGATTTTCTTGAGAGCACATGATTCGTGATCGGGAGCTCGTCGTGAGGTGTTAATCTCTCGTCGTTACCTCACGTACACTGCACGAGGCACGACCAACGATTGGGTCAAAATCTGGCGCGATCCAAAAAATAGTCGCACGACTGGAAAATCAGCTCAAAACGAGCCGATAATCGCACAGTGTATGCCCGGCTTAAGGCAGCAAAGCCAGTCCAAATCATGACACTCCCTCCACCATACTTACAGTTTGAATTGTTTTAGTGTTGGTAAGCTGTTTCTGCGTTACCTTCATACATGATGAGGTGTTATGGATGAACATAACTCGTGTCATTAATTCACTCCAAAGCTTTTGTTGACTTCATCAGTCTACGGGTGTACTTTTTACTGCAGCACTGTGATCAGTTCATAACTTATAATTGTTTGCATGGCCTCAGCTTAAAAACATTGTTTTTGTCCATTAATGTGGAAAAGGGTAGAGTTCAGATCACATTCTTGTGCAATTGTATGCAGAAAATCAAATAATAAGAAGGATTTCACACCTTTCTAATCATTTGGCGTTCCTAAGATTTTAGTTTTGCGTAAGTACAATGATGGCTGTTTGTTATGTTGTGCTTCTGGTGTTTGTTGAGCCAGTGGGGAGGAGGACCGTCGGGACGACAGGTCTCATATTATGATGTTCTCGGTGAGCATAGCAGCTTTTCAGTGACAAATTATGAACGGCTTGTCAATGAGCAAAGAGGCAATGCGCCCTCGCGGACAAACATGTCAGACACGTACGACATGTAGCATCTTCAAAAAAGAAAACAACAATACATCTTCACAGGAGTTCTGGCTTGAATCTTTTACTCTGTCCAGATGAACAGACGAAGTCGTTGTGTTTTGTTCCTCGTAGTCAGGGTCAAATGGTGGAATATAAACAACACAATCACCATGACGATGCATTCCCTCTTCCTCCATTATAAGCAACAGGTTGTTGGTACTGCCAAAGATCCTCTATACACAAGATAGCGCATTGCCGTTACTGGCAATGGTTTGAAATGGTATACACTTCTGGTCTCCTAAGTGGGCGTGGCCGCCCTGCTCTCCCCACATCGTTTTGGAACATACAACGCTAGATACAGTACAACTTTCTTCCAAAAAAGGCTTAAATAATAAAAATAACAGTATTATTAACCAAAGAAGCAAGTTTTATATTAGTTTTAAACTTCATTTTATCCGTTGGGAAAACGATGAGAGCCAAATCTCGCGAGAGTGTGTTGCTCAGACAGAGACAGGTCTCAAACAAAGTTCATTTTCTCCTAATCTGTCGGTCTGAAAATTGCCATTTTGGTGTCAGAATGTTCAGAAGGTTTGTGGCTTTTGAAAAATGGGTCCCATATTTACTTAGGTTACCATGGGGCGAAGGAATTGGTAATAATCTGTGCTCACGTTCACTTTTCCCATAGGACTCAATAGACTCAGGACCTACTTCCGGTCTCCTAAGGGGGCGTGGCAGTCACGTGACACAGATACAAGAAACACAACCGTAGTGGGCCGTCTCGTTTATAGAACGTCTCTGGTACTGCCGTGACGATTCACCAGATGTTGTTGTCATGGGAACGTGTGAGTGGAAGGCGGAGTTCCTGAGCGATGATAACCTCTTCCTCTCATTAGGTGAACGAGCTGAGCTCCTCCTCATCCTCCTTGAGCTGCTAATGAGGTAATGAGCGCTACAAATCTACAAATCTGTTCACGTTGTTTGATGCTGCTGCTGCTGGTGGTGCTAGACGCTCTGCCCCCTCCCCACCTGTCATCGCACTTATTCATGAACACAAGCACAGCAAAAGCTAAGTGAATCCCTCTGAATGAAACAGAAAAGTTAAATATAATCAATCAATCAATTCATATTTATTTCGAGCAATAAACATAACATAAGTTACCTGCATGCAACATACAGTAAAATTAAACAAACACCTTTTATCAGGTTTTTCACTTCCTGTTTATATTCCAGTACAGTTGATTCATGTATAACACATTTCACTTCAAGAGACTCTGAAAATGAAATGTGGTGTAATTAGGGTTGCCACCCGTCCCGTAAAATACGGAATTGTCCTTTATTTGAGAAAAAAATGTTGCGTCCCGTATTGAACTAATACGGGACGCGATTTGTACCGTATTTTCATTAACCTTTACACCAAATTCTAGTTGAATTATTGAAATAAATTTACTTTTACACCATATTCTGGTTGAATTATTGAAATAAATTTACTTTTACACCATATTCTGGTTGAATTATTGAAATAAATTTACTTTTACACCATATTCTAGTTGAATTATTGAAATAAATTAACTTTTACACCATATTCTAGTTGAATTATTGAAATAAATTAACCTTTACACCATATTCTAGTTGAATTATTGAAATAAATTAACTTTTACACCATATTCTTCACCTGTAGGATATATTCTACATCTGGGCTGATGTGGACATACAGAGCATAGGAGGCTATTTCAGTTGCTAGTATGGTTGTCTGTCTGTACAGTCATGATGAAAGTTCAATGCTATTAAAGCACTTTAAACTTTAAATCAAAGCATTTTGTTTTTTCATATAAAATAAACACATTTTTATTCAGTTTAGAAGTTTAGGGGCTTTTTTTTGGCTCCTAAGCTGCTGAAATCAGGGCGTCCCTTATTTCTATTTCTGAAAGGTGGCAACCCTAGGTGTAATGGCAGTTCAGCCCCGTCGAAGGAAATCAACAGACTGAACCAAAGTGCAGATCCAGTACAATCGTCCATCTTGAGGGGGACCGTGGTGACAGAGAAGAGGAAAGACCTCCAGCAGAACCAGGTATGAGCAGACACCCAGACAACCTCCGCTGGCTCTTCTTCATGTGGATGAACCCTCACACCCTCCTGAACCCCGCCTGGATCCCTGACCTTTTCATCTCTCAAAGGGAGATCAAGCGACTGCTGAAAAACTGAATTTCAAAACATTTGTTTGCAAAGTCCTTCTTGAGTCACGACCCACGGTTGGAGAGTGTCAGCGGGAACAAAGATCGTCCGGGTGGCGCAACACCACAACACCCATCCAAGTGTCAGTCTCCCTCTCCGTTCTCCTCACACCCAAGAACAAGAACTCCTGTGATAAATTCCTCACTCCCAACCTGGAACCAGGACCAGAATCCAACCAAAATGAAGAGGAAACGAGTTATCAGGATCTGTATATAAATCAGGATCAGATTCAGGTTCAGGTTCCATTTCAAATTTGGGATTGGGTTCAGGATTAGAATCAGGTTCAGGGTCGGAATTGGAATCAGGACAAATTCAGGATATGAATCCAAATCAGGTTCCAAATCAAGATGAGTTTCAGAAAAAGAATCAGGTTCAGATTCAGAGCTGGAATCAGGATCAGAATGAGGATCAGGACACTAGGGATGGGCGGTATGGACTAAAAAATGTATCACGATAATTTCTGGCATTTATCCCGATAACGATAAAAATGACGATAAAAAAAATACCAATTCAACTCCATCTTTGTAACTATAAATCTATCTCGCTCTCAGATCCGCCATGTTTGTTACACAAAAACGTCATCAACAGAAATTTATACTTCTTTCTTTCTTTCTTTCTTTCTTTCTTTCTTTCTTTCTTTCTTTCTTTCTTTCTTTCTTTCTTTCTTTCTTTCTTTCTTTCTTTCTTTCTTTCTTTTTGCCTCATTTCTTTCTTTCTTTCTTTCTTTCTTTCTTTCTTTCTTTCTTTTTGCCTCATTTCTTTCTTTCTTTCTTTCTTTCTTTTTGCCTCATTTCTTTCTTTCTTTCTTTCTTTCTTTCTTTCTTTCTTTTTGCCTCATTTCTTTCTTTCTTTCTTTCTTTCTTTTTGCCTCATTTCTTTCTTTCTTTCTTTCTTTCTTTCTTTCTTTCTTTCTTTCTTTCTTTCTTTCATTTTTCCTTCCTTCCTTCCTTCCTTCCTTCCTTCCTTCCTTCCTTCCTTCCTTCCTTCCTTCCTTCCTTCCTTCCTTCCTTCCTTCCTTCCTTCCTTCCTTCCTTCCTTCCTTCCCTCCCTCCCTCCCTCCCTCCCTCCCTCCCTCCCTCCTTCCTTCCTTCCTTCCTTCCTTCCTTCCTTCCTTCCTTCCTTCCTTCCTTCCTTCCTTCCTTCCTTCCTTCCTTCCTTCCTTCCTTCCTTCCTTCCTTCCTTCCTTCCGCGTCGATTTAACACAGAACCATAAATCATCTTTACACAAAAACGTCATCAACGGGAATTTATCATTTTTACTGTGAGATGACAAATTCTTATCGTGAGGAATTTTTTTGACGGTTTATCGTGAATGGTAAAATATCGCCCATTCCTACAGGACACTAATCAGAACTAGGATCAGAATCCAGATTAGTATGTTGATTACATTAATGTTCTGAATCAGAAGTAGAATCAGATTCAGAATCGGGTTAAGAATTAGAACCAGGACTGGTGTTACTTCACCAAACCCTGAAAACATGCAGAGTTCTGGGTTTCAGTGTGAGCGTGTTCCCACGTGTGAATACGATGGATGAGTGAACGGATCCCAGACCGGATCTTCACTGCTCAGATCTCATCTGCAGGAATCCACCAGACTGGTCTGCAGTTAGCAGGTCCAGGAACTCTGAGCAGAAACAGTGAATCAGCCAGTGCATCGCCATCACCGCCCCACTGGCCCCGACAGCAGCCCTGATGATGAACATTAGTCCCCAGATGGTGATCCTCCAGGCCGAGACCATTAGCTGGTCCAAGCAGCCTCTCCTACATGTTTCCACATCAGCAGGTCTCAGTGAACCACCACAAAACCCCACTGGGCCCACCCCCGAATTCAGACTAAACTAAACTTCAGTGACTGTAAATAAACACTGGATGTGCGCTGGATTAATATCCTCAGACCCCATCAGATACCAGAAGTCCTGAAATATGAGAGAAGTACCTAAACCATAACATCTCTATGACCCGAGCTGCTGTTGTACACAGGAAGCTGATTTCACAGCCACCAAAAATATCAAGTAGCTGATGTGATGATTTTAAGTAGCTCAATTAAGACCTCGACTTAAATAGTGAGTAGGGGTGTAACAATATATCGTGCCACGAAATTTTGCGATACAAAAACGCCACGAAACGTGTCGTGGAGGTGACAAAGTGTATCGCGATATTGGATTATTAATATTAATATATTGTGTTGTGCGCCTCGACCCGCGGACCAAAATCTTCCTCTGCTCAGAAGAAAGTAGTACCTTTTTTGCGGTCCCGATCACGGGACTCTTGCAGGGTTTTGAGTTCTGAACTTTAACTCATGTAAGGCTGGTGTAGAGTTAAGCCTTACCTTATTAAATTAAACCTTTCTCAGGTCGTGAGTAGGATAAACACGCGGGCAACTTCTGCTGAGCTCCAGTGTACTTTAATGTCCCTCAACAGTGTAGGATTTTAGAACATCAACACAGCACTTAGTGTTGTATCACGCCGGCCAATCTAAAACAGACTAATCACTACAGATAAACTGACTAGTGTCATTATAGTCCCTGATTTAGACAGAATATAAAGAATATATTTATAAAATAATGAACCCTGAATTACCAAAATAACCTTCTTAACAAAAATAAATCTCCTCTTACACTTATAAGGTGAGCATGAATCAATCTTTTTTATGATGTAAAATTGTATGTATTTATTTACTTGTATGTATTTATTTACTTTTATTTATTTATTTAATTTTAGTTTAAGAAAAAAGTCAAATCATACATGAGAGAAACTATTCAGCTTGTGGCAAAATATTTTTACTTGTATGAAACTGAAGATGCATAATGCAAACCTGACATTTACTTTTAGTTCAGTTTGTGGAAAATGGTTGGCCTGGCTTTCTCTTTAAAACTTAAACAGTTATAAAGCATTACAAACTGTAACAATAGGGCAAACACACAGCATTGTTTTGTATTTTGTGTCTTTCAAATAAAATACAATTTTTTCCAGTCATATGTTCCTCATTCAAGGTTGTTAAAAAAAAACTGCTATAATATTGTATCGTTATCGTGACCTCAATATCGTGTATCGTACCGTATCGTGAGATTAGTGTATCGTTACACCCCTAATAGTGAGTAAGTAAGTAAAGTTTATATACAAGTGCTCCACAATAATATAGACTTAAAACACGAGATACAATAAAATACATTAAATGTAAGACACAAGACCATTAAGACAATACAAAAATCTATTAAAAAAATGTGTTACAGCAGCTCTATATTTAGCTAAAATGCTTGAAGGAATACATGTCTTTAGATGCTTTTTGAAGGTCCAGTGGATGTAAAGAGAGAGGGAGTTCGTTCCAGAGTCTTGGTGCGACTGATTGGAAGGATCCTCGAGTCCTGAACCGAGATCAAAGATCCATGCACAGGTTCTGAACGGATTACCTTTAAGTTCAACTTTGGTCGGACTGTAGACGATCAGCTCCTGGTTTAAACACGCAAAGAGGCCACTGAAGTAATCTAGTCGAGAAGACACAAAAGCGTGGATTATCATCTCCAACTCGTCCCTGGACACCTTTGTTCTGAGTGTAGAGATGTTCTTCAGTTGGAAAAAAGAAATTCCTCAGTAGTTTTTTGGAGGGATGTTTCAAGGACCTTGCTCCATCAGTAATTACAAGGGGATTGAAGAATTCCTGGAACTAGGGTTGCCACCTTTCAGAAATAGAAATAAGGGACGCCCTGATTTCAGCAGCGCAGGAGCCAAAAAAAAAGCCCCAAAACTTCTAAACTGAATAAAAATGTGTTTATTTTATATGAAAAAACTAAATGCTTTGATTTCAAGTTTAAAGTGCTTTAATAGCATTGAACTTGCATGACTGTACAGACAGACAACCATACTAGTAACTGAAATATCCTCCTATGCTACGTATGTCCACATCAGCCCAGATGTATAATATAGCCTACAGGTGAAGAATATGGTGTAAAAGTTAATTTATTTCAATAATTCAACTAGAATATGGTGTAAAAGTTAATTTATTTCAATAATCCAACTAGAATATGGTGTAAGAGTTAATTTATTTAAATAATTCAACTAGAATATGGTGTTAAAGTTAACTTATTTCAATAATTCAACTAGAATATGGTGTAAAAGTTAATTTATTTCATTAATTCAACTAGAATATGGTGTAAAAGTTAATTTATTTCAATAATTCAACTAGAATATGGTGTAAAAGTTAATTTATTTCAATAATTCAACTAGAATATGGTGTAAAAGTTAACTTATTTCAATAATTCAACTAGAATATGGTGTAAAAGTTAACTTATTTCAATAATTCAACTAGAATATGGTGTAAAAGTCAACTTATTTCAAAAATTCAACTAGAATATGGTGTAAAAGTTAATTTATTTCAATATTTCAACTAGAATATGGTGTAAAAGTTAACTTATTTCAATAATTCAACTAGAATATGGTGTAAAATTTAATGAAAATACGGTACAAATCGTGTCCCGTATTAGTTCAATACGAGACGCAACATTTTTTTCTCAAATAAAGGACAATTCCGTATTTTACGGGACGGGTGGCAACCCTACCTGGAACCGCACTGTTCGGGGTGATGATGAGCGTTTAGCTGTAGGTAGTTCTCGTCTCACCACTGCTTGGTTTTGGACTGGCATTTTATCAAGAAGTTTAACACTAAACCCCAGTGACCGTGGCAACAGTGCAGTTGGAGGAAGCAGGAGTGACTCGGACTTCATCAACACCTGAACAGGTGTCTAAGCCTGAGTCGCTGCAGACATCACTGCTGCTGTTTTTATATCCGTTAGTAAACCACATCAGATTGTGTCGCTGTGAGATGATCAGCCTTATCGGAGCAGCAGGTATTGATCGGCGGCTCGCTCAGGGGATGAATAGCCGCCTGTCCTCGCGGTGAATCCCGCCTCAGTGAACTGTACTGTCCATGCAGCTCTCCTGCTGCACACACAGCATCCTCGTTGTCGTCCACTCACACTCTTTATGAGGCCAGACAAGACATCCAGAGGACACACACAAATGTGTTCTTCAGCAGCGAACAGATAAAGATTTGATCCTCGTCGTCCACCAAGGAAGCCATTTGGGAGGTTATGAATGTGCGTTTGATTTCATAAAGCGGCGGAGGATCCCATCACACTGAGCTGCTTGTTGAGTGCCGTCCAGATGTGCTGCTGTTCAGACCCAGGCCATCAATGCCACCCTGTTCGCCTTGTTGTCGACACACTGAGGGGCCTCATCTCCACTTTACCCCCCCCCACCCCCTCATCCCCGCCCCATATCCCCACCACCACCACCAGGGAGGACAGCGGGCCCTGCAGGGCGGCGACGTGGATAAGGCCGTACAGCACCAAACACAAAAAACATCAAAAGCCTGACACACATTTATGTTCAGATCTGGTTAGGGTTACCACCCGTCCCGTAAAATACGGAATTGTCCTTTATTTGAGAAAAAAATGTTGCGTCCCGTATTGAACTAATAGGGGACACGATTTGTACCGTATTTTCATGAACGTTTACACCATATTCTAGTTGAATTATTGAAATAAATTAACTTTTACACCATATTCTAGTTGAATTATTGAAATAAATTAACCTTTACACCATATTCTAGTTGAATTATTGAAATAAGTTAACTTTTACACCATATTCTAGTTGAATTATTGAAATAAATTAACTTTTACACCATATTCTAGTTGAATTATTGAAATAAGTTAACTTTTACACCATATTCTAGTTGAATTATTGAAATAAATTAACCTTTACACCATATTCTAGTTGAATTATTGAAATAAGTTAACTTTTACACCATATTCTAGTTGAATTATTGAAATAAATTAACTTTTACACCATATTCTAGTTGAATTATTGAAATAAGTTAACTTTTAGACCATATTCTAGTTGAATTATTGAAATAAATTAACTTTTACACCATATTCTAGTTGAATTATTGAAATAAATTAACTTTTACACCATATTCTAGTTGAATTATTGAAATAAGTTAACTTTTACACCATATTCTAGTTGAATTATTGAAATAAATTAACTTTTACACCATATTCTAGTTGAATTATTGAAATAAATTAACTTTTACACCATATTCTTCACCTGTAGGCTATATTACATCTGGGCTGATATGGACATACATAGCATAGGAGGATATTTCAGTTGCTAGTATGGTTGGTTGTCTGTACAGTCATGCAAGTTCAATGCTATTAAAACACTTTAAACTTTAAATCAAAGCATTTAGTTTTTTCATATAAAATAAACACATTTTTATTCAGTTTAGAAGTTTTGGGGCTTTTTTTTTTGGCTCCTGCGCTGCTGAAATCGGGGCGTCCCTTATTTCTATTTCTGAAAGGTGGCAACCCTAGTCCAGACACTACACAGCATAACAAACAAAACGGCACAATACTGCGGAAAAATTATGGTTGAACTATCACTGACATGCAAACGTTAAAATTACATCTTTAAAAAGTTACATATTCATTAGCCAGCTGCTCATAAGTTAGCTGGAGCTTATTAACATAAGCACTAACTTGACAATAATATCCACTCAACCACTATGACCATCTGATGACATTCCAGGTCATAACCGAGTTCTTGAGCTGGACATCTTTTCATGTTTCAGAAACTTAACTCAATTGTGAAAACAATATTCTCCTGAAATTCATTAGCTGGCTACAGTAAATCTGAAATATAAACAAGTTGAAGTTAGCTGAAGTTAGGTGACGTTAACTGAAATTAACTGAAGGTAGCTGAAATTAGTTGAAGGTAGCTGAAGTTAGGGGTGGCTCCTCAGAAATGTGCCCATCACCAATAGAAGCTATTTTAAAATATCTGCTCAATTTGCCTGTATTTTTTCAAACATGGGTGAATTCCACATTTCAGATAATATTGTGTCACATAATTGAAACAGAGCACATCAATCGCTTTACTAAGTTACAAATAGCTAAAACTAGCTCTGGAAAACATATAACATTAAAGAGGTTAAAGATGTTTAAAAACGCTGGCTGTAGTTTGCTAAACTTCTAGTGTAAATAAGCCAAAGTTAACTCAACTTAGCTGAGTGGTAAAGTTGCTCTGTCAGTCAAGTAAAAGTTAGATGAAGTTATTCAGCTCTGGTAAACTTGTAATGTTGATGAGGTCAAATTTAGATAAAGTTAGCTCATCCTCCTTAAGAAGTGGAAAAGCACTTATCAATAACAGAAGCGGTTTTGAAACAGCTGTTAAGAAAACATTGGTAATCAGTGATCAGTTATGATCAGTATGATCGGTTATCAGTAATCAGTTAAGTTTGGTATGATCAGTTATCAGTAATCAGTTATGATCAGTTATGTTCGGTATGATCAGTTATGATCAGTTATCAGTGATTCATTATGATTAGTTATGATTGGTATGATCAGTCATTAGTACACAGTTATGATCAGTTATCAGTAATCAGTTATATTTGGTATGATCAGTCATCAGAAATCAGTTATGATCATTATGATCAGTTACGAGTTATTATCGGTATAATCAGTTATCAGTTATGATCAGTATGATCAGTTATCAGTAATCAGTTATGATCAGTTATGTTCATTATGATCAGTTATCAGTTACCAGTTATGATCAGTTACGATACACGATATTGAGGTCACGATAACGATATGATACGATATTATAGCAGTATTATTTTAACAACCTTGAATGAGGAACATATGACTGGAAAAATTGTCTTTTATTTGAAAGACACAAAATACTAAACAATGCTGTGTGTTTGCCCTATTGTTACAGTTTGTAATGCTTTATAACTGTTTAAGTTTTAAAGAGAAAGCCAGGCCAACCATTTTCCACAAACTGAACTAAAAGTAAATGTCAGGTTTGTATTATGCATCTTCAGTTTCATACAAGTACAAATATTTTGCCACAAACTGAATAGTTTCTCTCATGTATGATTTGACTTTTTTCTTTATTCGGATGCGCGTTACTAGTCAACACAATAGATTAATATTAATATTCCAATATCGCGATACACTTTGTCACCTCCACGACACGTATTGTGATGTTTTTGTATCACAAAATTTTGTGGCACGATATATTGTTACACCCCTATCAGTTATGATCAGTTATCAGTAATCAGTTATGATCAGTTATGTTCATTATGATCAGTTATGATCAGTTACCAGTTATGATCAGTTATGTTCATTATGATCAGTTATGATCAGTCATCAGAAATCCGTTATGATCATTATGATCATTTATGAGTTATGCTTGGTATGATCAATTATCATTAATCAGTTATCGGTGACCAGTTCTGATCAGCATGATCAGTTAAGTATTGGAAAGGAAACAGTCAGTTTATTCCAAATTTAAAAAGTAAGGACCCTTGTGAAAATGAGGT
Organism: Cololabis saira; assembly: GCF_033807715.1. Taxonomy (NCBI): domain Eukaryota; kingdom Metazoa; phylum Chordata; class Actinopteri; order Beloniformes; family Belonidae; genus Cololabis; species Cololabis saira. Next base: position 37,393,585 of record NC_084592.1, on the reverse strand, counting down.
AAGTGAAGGTAAAAAATTCCTCAGGTAACAAACACTTTTCCATCAAACAAGCAGTGTGATGGAAAAATAAATATAATTTGCAAAGATCAATAAACTGTGTAGTCATTTAAAAAAAAATCAGCATGTAGTAAGTGTGCTAAGATGAACACGTGTATTTTGGGGATGTTTTGCTGTTTGTGGGGCGGTGTGGTGATGGGTGTTTAGTGGTTCTGTGGTGCTTTGTGGTATCTGTGGATCTCAGATGTAGATTAAAGCCCCCTTCCATCTCTGCTCCTGTATTTTACTGAAGATGAGTACAGTCTGATAATCTTTCTCCTAATGCAGAGACACCTGCTGTTGCCACGACAGCAGAGTGCATCCCATAACATCCCTGTAAGTAGATTAGTCCTCTAATGCAGGTATTTGAGGAATATATTTATGCAGCTGAGTGCTTATGTAATGTCTCCAAGCCTCCCTACCTTTTTGTTTCGGCACCCCCTCCTCATCTTCCTCCTCCTCCGCTGACTGAGGAGCCCCGAGGCCTTCTCCTCCACATCAAAGCCTCCCAGTCACGCACACACGCACACACACGCAGTTCATCGCTGTGTGTTGTTGTGCATCTCGCTCTGGTGCTGCACACAAACACAGGAGCAGCAGAAACACGTTCATCCGACAGGAAACGACGCTGCTGCCATGTGACATCCACGTCGACACCTGCAGTCTCCCTCCGAAGTCATGATGTCACACATCAGCTGACCTGGATACTCATCCTTCTGCAGGGAGGGAATAACTTCCTGTGATTTTTCTCAGAATTCAAGTTGACTGTGTTACCTTTCATGGGTTTTGTGCGTGTTCTGCTGTTTTATAAAGATTGTTGCATGATTTGATTTGATTTGATTTGTTTATTTGCACAACATAAAAAAACGGTACAAAAGTTTAAATGAACATAAAAGCATGAAAATATGTGCAGGTGAGAAAGGAAGCCCTAAATGGGCGTATTCAAAGTTCTCACCAAGAAAATACATTGTATTGAAATAATAGCAAGAACAAAAAACAAAAAACAAAAAAAAACAGCGTTCCAAAAAGATGGATATAAACAGACAATTTCTCGGTATGCACGTGCAGAAGTGAGTCCACATTAAGTGGAAGCACTTCTAGACGCTTGATCAATAAGGCTGGTCTTCAATCTCTGTTTAAAACTATTAATAGACAGTGAAGATTTTGCAATAAGTATATGAGAGTTCCAGAGTGAGGCACCTCTGTCTTTGATGGAGAACTGACTGCTATTGGTACGACTGAATGAAGAATGGAGATCCTCGAATTGTCTGGTATTATAGTTATGAATTTGTGAATTGGTCTTAAAAAAATCTTTGAAAGTACTTGGAAGCATATTTGCAAGATAAGTGCATTTGTAAATGAAAGCACATGATTGGAGTATGTTAATATCATAGATGGATAATACATTTATTTTTTTAAACAAAGGGGCAGATGGGGCCAAATAGGAGGCAGAAGTAGCTATTCTTACAAACTTCTTTTGAATAATGAGTAATTTGTGTAAATTTGATGAATATGTACTTGTCCAAACAATGTTGCCATAAATGAGATAAGGATAAATTAAACTGTAATAAAGAGTAACGAGACAAGCCTGATGGACCAAACCTCTGATTCTTCTGATGATACCAAGGGATCTAGAGATTGTGTTAGTTACAGAATGTATATGCTCTTTCCAGGACAAATTCTCATCCACAAAGACACCTAGAAATTTGGTGGATGAAACCTGATTGATTGTAATACCACCAATAGAAATCTTAGCTTTTTGCGGACAAGTCTTTTGCATGAAGTCAAAGAACATGAAACCAAGTCAAAGATGATGTGCACGTGGGTCAGTCCCTGCATCAATATAACTGTGTTCCAGATGTTTCTGTGGTGCTTGGGTGTGTGATCCCTGCAGGACTGTCCTGCAGCTCCTGCAGCTCCTGCAGTGGCTGATACCAGCCAGTTGTGCGTCTCATGTCACAGTGTGTGTCCTCCCTCAGACGGCGACCCCTCTCTGATTTATGTGGCGAGCACACACAGCGGTCTTCTTCTCCGGTGCTCCCACAGTGTCGTCAGTGTCCACACAGCTGTGACCCACACTCTTGTCCCACAAAGCGGCGCCTGTGATGGACGGGGCGGGAGGAGACACTGGGGCGGCCTGTCCTCTGTCCTCGGGCAGGTAGAGACTCCCAGGACTGGACTCCAGCAGGACCACACCTGCGCAGACAGACGTGAGGACATGTTTGGCAGTTTGATGTCGACGTTGCCACCAGGACGCAGTAAACAACTGGTGTCGGTGGTCGTTGCTGTTGGACTAGGGTTGCCACCTTTCAGAAATAGAAATAAGGGACGCCCTGATTTCAGCAGCGCAGGAGCCAAAAAAAAGCCCCAAAACTTCTAAACTGAATAAAAATGTGTTTATTTTATATGAAAAAACAAAATGCTTTGATTTAAAGTTTAAAATGCTTTAATAGCATTGAACTTCCATGACTGTACAGACAGACAACCATACTAGTAACTGAAATAGCCTCCTATGCTACGTATGTCCATATCAGCCCAGATGTAATATAGCCTACAGGTGAAGAATATGGTGTAAAAGTTAATTTATTTCAATAATTCAACTAGAATATGGTGTAAAAGTTAATTTATTTCAATAATTCAACTAGAATATGGTGTAAAAGTTAATTTATTTCAATAATTCAACTAGAATATGGTGTAAAAGTTAATTTATTTCAATAATTCAACTAGAATATGGTGTAAAAGTTAATTTATTTCAATAATTCAACTAGAATATGGTGTAAAAGTTAACTTATTTCAATAATTCAACTAGAATATGGTGTAAAAGTTAATTTATTTCAATAATTCAACTAGAATATGGTGTAAAAGTTAATTTATTTCAATAATTCAACTAGAATATGGTGTAAAAGTTAACTTATTTTTATTTTATTTTTTCGTTTATTTCGGCATGTTTATATAGACACATTTCATCTCCAGAACATTATACATTGCATACTCAGCACATGACGAAAAGGGTACGGGAGAAGCTGACGCTTATCAAAGTCCCGCCCCGTTCTATGTAAGATTCATGATCACATCAACAACAGAATTCAGTAAGATACATAGTTTACCACATAGCAATTTGTCTAATTTCATCCTTCACAGTCCAGATAGCATGTATGTTTGTACACGTGTCCAGTCCACTCATCCTGATCACCGTTCCTGTGATTTACTACTGTGTCCACTGTTCAGTTATTTTTATGTCCAAGCCTCTTTTTGCATGCAATCCACTTTGCAATGGAGGTGCGTGTGTCAATGCAGATTTTGATTAGTCGCCGTCCTCTGGCTCTCTAGCCGCCTTTGCCCCCTCCGCTCGTACTGACTTCATCTCCTCACGAGCTTTGGACACCTCCGACCATACACTGGTCAGTCTCTCCTGGATGTCAGCGAGGCCAGAGAGCAGCTTTGCCTGATCAGCTCTCACTTTTCTCAACTTTTGTAGCATCCAGACCCCGCCAAGCCCTAGGATCACTAGGCCCACCGTCATGCCCGTGAATATATAGACGTCCTCCACGTCTTCTATATCCAGCACCCCAAGACACACTACTTTCCACTTATTCCAGCTGTCCATGGTGTATCCCGCCAAGAATGTCCCATCTGGACAGGCCGGTTCCCTTGTCCCAGCACGCCGTGTAGAAAAAATCTTGTCAATAGCATTTACTGACCAGTTCAGAATCTCCATTCTTGATTTTATGTTCTGCTTGGTCGTGATATCTGCTGTGCTGTGATAGAGCTCAATGTCACACACACACATTTTATAGTGACTTTGTTTAGTCTCCATGTTTTGTTTCCATGCCAGGTGCTCCAGTGCTGAATTTCCCACATTGCCATTGTTTTGTACACATAGCCAGACATTGCCTTCGTGTACCTAGGTTTGATAATCCTTCAATAACAGTTTCTTTAACCCATGTTTGAAAACAGTTACATTTCTTGCTAACTTTAATTCATTGTTTAGGCTATTCCACATTTTCACACCAGCTACTGACAAACTATGGCTTCCCATCGTTGTCCTTATCTTTTTCTGTTGAAACTGCAGCAAGCTGCGCATGCTGTGAGGACCTTGACTAAGAGTGAACAATTTCTGAACATTTACTGGTAATGCCGCCTGTGTTGCTTTGTAAATTGTTTGTAGCATCTGAAAATGAAGTATCTCTCTCAGTTTTAGATATTTCGTCTTTATGAACAGTTCGTTCGTATGTGCCCTGGCTGGGACAGAATGAATGATGCGAAGCGCTTTTTTTTGCAATTTAAATATTGGTTCTGTAATGCCCTTGTAAGTGAAACCCCAATTTTCTACACAGTACCTCATATGTGGGACTATTAGTGCCGAATATATGGTCTTAAGCGAGTTTAAATTGAGAGATTTCTGCAATTTCCACAGAATAGACACACTCCTTGCCATCTTATTTTGAATTATTTTTACATGTGGTCGCCATGTCAAGAGGTCATCCACTAATATACCCAGAACCTTATGTTCCCTCACTCTTTCTATATTGTATCCATTAACTTGCAAGTTTATGCTTTTCTTTACATTATTTCTCCCAAATAACATGAATTTGGTCTTTGCCAGATTTAGTGATAATTTATTTATATTAAACCATGTATTTAGTTTTGTCATTTCTCTGTTAATCGCTTTTTCCAGTATATTCAAGTCGTTTCCTGAGCAGAAAATATTTGTATCATCAGCAAATAAAATAAGTTTTAATACATCAGATGTTTTGATTATGTCATTGATATATAGAGTAAATAGCTTAGGGCCTAAGACTGACCCCTGTGGGACCCCACAGACGACATCCAGGCATGTAGACGTATTTGTTCCCATCTGGACATATTGGACTCTACCAGATAGATAGCTTTTGATCCATCTTAAAGCTGTATCTCTGATACCGTAATCATATAATTTTTCAATCAAAATATCGTGATTTATAGTGTCAAAAGCTTTTTTGAGGTCAATAAAGATGCCTACTATATATAATTTGTGGTCAAGCGCATCTTTAATCAGTTCTAAGGACTCTGTGAGGGAAAGTGCTGTCGAATGTTGCTTTCTGAACCCGTATTGGCTATCACACAGGATGTTGTGTTCAGTCATGAACTTTTCCAATCTGCTATTATAGAGTTTTTCTAAAATCTTTGAACACTGCGGCAATAAGGAGACCGGGCGTTAGTTTGTAGTCATATTTATATCACCACTTTTATACAATGGTAATACCTTTGCTATTTTCATCTTGTCTGGAAATACACCGGTTTTGAAGGATAAGTTACATATGTGCGTGAGTGGTGTTATAATTCCTTTTTGTACCGCCTTCAACAGTCTCATGTCAATTTCGTCTACATCTACTGAAGATTTAGATTTGCACTGTGTGAGGGCATTTACAACTTCTGCTTCAGTGACTGGTTCAAGTAACAGACATGAATTTTTAGTGATTGTATTCTTATCAGAGTCAAAATGGTCCCAGCGCAATGGTGATTCAGGGATGTCCTTGGCCAGCTGTGGGCCAACATTTACAAAGAATTTATTGAATTGATCCACAATCAAGTTCCCGTCAGACACCGTCTCATTATTTATAATAAGGTGGTCTGGGAGTGTGACCTTTGGTTTCCGACCTGATATTGAATTCACTATACTCCAGAGTTTCTTGTTATGATTCTTGTTATCTGATAGTAGTTTTTCATAGTAATCCTTTTTTTGCTTTCTTTCACTATTTATCTTATTTCTATATTTTTTATATTTGGATTCAGCTATTTCTGTTCTGTCTCTGAGAAATTGTTTATATAAAAGGTTTTTTTTCCTACATGCATTTACAAGTGATTTCGTAAGCCACGGTGTGGCTTTCTTTTTTGTTTTGTCTGTTATCTCCCTTGCAGAGCAATGTTTATGGTACAGTCCTGTGAGAGTCTTCAGGAATTCATCATACGCTTTGTTTGTTTCTGTTTCAGAGAGCACATGTCTCCATGTCTGTGTCAACAGCTGACTCTCCAATGCGTTCATATTCTTTTCATTTCTTATCCTAACTAACTTTCTTTTTTTCGTCTCGCTCTTTACAATATGATTCCACTCACACATTGCAAAGACTGGTAGATGATCAGAGATATCGCATATCAATAGTCCACTCACTGGATCTGCTTCTAAGACATTTGTAAATATATTGTCAATTAGTGTGGCACTATGTTTGGTAATCTGCTGGCCATTGTAATTAAGGGATGCATACCTGCCACATACATACTATTTAGAAAGTCATCTGTCCCAGCGTTGTTGTTTGGGTTTAGGATATCGATATTAAAGTCTCCGCATATGAAAACATTTTATTTCAATAATTCAACTAGAATATGGTGTAAAAGTTAATGAAAATACGGTACAAATCGTGTCCCGTATTAGTTCAATACGGGACGCAACATTTTTTTCTCAAATAAAGGACAATTCCGTATTTTACGGGACGGGTGGCAAACCTAGTCATAGAAGGACACGATGAGAAATCTAATAACAGATGTTGGTAATGAGGTAAACCTGGAGGTGATGGTTTACAGAATCATGATCATGATCACAGACGACGTCCAGGACCAACACTGTTCTTGAACCGCAAAATATTTTACTTTGAATGAGTTTTCATTCAGGCTTAGTAGTAAGCACTTTTGTCTCACCGCAAGAAGGTCCCCGGTTCGACTCCCTGGCCCGGCAGGGTCTTTCTGTGTGGAGTTTGCATGTTCTCCCCGTGCTTGCGTGGGTTCCCTCCGGGTACTCCGGCTTCCTCCCACAGTCCAAAAACATGCGTAGTAGGTTAAGTGATGATTCTAAATTGCCCGTAGGTGTGAGTGTGAGTGTGTCTGGGTGTCTGTCTCTATGTGTGGCCCTGTGATGGACTGGTGACCTGTCCAGGGTGTAATCTCTGCCTCTCGCCTGAAATGAGCTGGGATAGGCTCCAGCAGACCCTCGTGACCCTGCAAAGGATAAAGTGGGTATAGATAATGGATGGATGGATAGAGTTTCATTCAGAAAGGCAGAACTTCAGAGCTACGATTGGCAACATAATGATAGATTTAAGGTTAAAACCCGTGTCTTGTGTTCGGTAGCGTCATAATCTGACGTTAACTGACGGGGGAACGTTAGCAAGCAACCAAGCTAGCACTAATGAGACAACGCCCTCTTTTTTCCTATTGGAGGTTTTCTGGCCACTACTTTAGGGGCTTTTATTTGATGCTAGACAGGAAATGTTTGGGGCAGAGAGAGGTGGAAGACGTGTAGCGAAGTCAGAGTCACAGGCCGGGACTCGACCTCCATAATTGGTGCGTCTCCTTAAC
>NC_084592.1:37226217-37381217 GCF_033807715.1 Cololabis saira | reverse complement strand
CCTGTGAGGTAAACAGTTTAAATGACTGTAAAAATCTTTGTTGTGAATAAGAAGGTTCAAAAGCACAAATGGAAGTGATCAGATTGAAATCAAACGGCACATTTCGGTGGACTCAGACAAATGTGAGTCCCTTGAGGACTTTGGTTCAGGAAAGGAAGTTGACGTCTGGTCTTTGAAGACTTTTTCCTCCGTTTGCTTTGAAGGAGGAAGCTTTGAGGCCTCGTGTTCCTCATACCGCACGGCACCACGCTGCAAATGGACAGAACAGGCCTGGGAAGCCGACTAGAACATGCTATTGCTAACCTCTGGTGCTTATTAGCAGCCCCGCCCCTTCCTATACGCAGAGTACGCACATTGCGTAAGGCCCCCGACGGCCAGGGGCCCCCAATTGCCTGAGCGAATTTGCGGAGTTTAGGCAAAGAACGTACTATAGGATCCTCCCACTATCTGAGTACTACAGACAGACCCCTCGCCACAGCTGCTGCTACGGTATTTGCGCAGTGGTGCGTTGTGAATCCAAAAACGTAACTTGACGTTCAATCTCATGCGTGCACGGTGCAGCAGCCAGCAGCTGTTTGTTTATGTTTACGAGCCGGCTACCGAGCCGGCGCTAAAAAGAAAACCTAGTTCAAAGTTACAGTAGTAACAGTAACACCAACACTGCAGACTGCAAAATGAAAAGGATATATCCTTCAGGGTGCGAAAAAAAGAAAAAGAAGCAACGGAATGATGAGCTGCGTCAACAACAGTCAGGTAACCAGCCAACGTGACTTCCATGCAACTTGCAGTGTTGCAGACTAGTAACGTCAATGTCGTGTTTTTGTTTTTAAAGAGGAATTCCACCATTTTTTTTATATTTTACTATGTCATCATGTAATTAAGATACGGTAGATATTGGCTTAGAGAATGATGTTGTGTGGTGGTGTGGAACTTTGGAAGTTGAATTGTGGAAATAATTATAAAACAGTGACATACCTCCAATCTGTGGGGGGACACCATGGAGGTATGAATGAAAATGGGTGGAATTCCCCATTGTTGTGGTGAACTTGCCACAGTGTTGTACACAAGAAAATCATGCACAATCTACAGCATGATTTTTTGTCGTTTTGCTGTAACTTTGTTAGTTGTATCTGTATGACTATGACCAGAGCCTTGGGGTACCTATCCCAGTGGGCCATATACAGTTTTTATCCTAGGCGGATATTTTTATACTTGGATTAACCTAGCTAATATATAATAATATAATATATATATATAATAATATTATATATTATTATATATTTTTGATTTGATTTGTTTATTTGCACAACATAAAAAACGGTACAAAAGTTTAAATAAACATAAAAAAAAACATGAAAATATGTGCAGGTGAGAAAGGAAGCCCTAAATGGGCTTATTCAAAGTTCTCACCAGGAAAAATAGATTGTATTGAACTAATAGCAAGAACAAAAAAAACAAACAAAAAAAAACAGCATTCAAAAAAGATGGATATAAACAGACAATTTCTCGGTGTGCACGTGCAGAAGTGAGTCCACATTAAGTGGAAGCACTTCTAGACGCTTGATCAATAAGGCTGGTAAATATATTATATTATAAATTTCAAATTTGCATAAAATTAGCTTGCATTCTGTTACTATGCCAAGTGTTTTTAAGGTGAGAGAAACCCTGCAAAAACACTGGCCAAAATCAGTCCAAATCGTGCCCAAATTGGCCCAAATTGACCCAAATCACCGCGGCCGCAGGACGGCGGCCACGACTGCTGCTTAGGGCCCCCTGGGAGCCAGGATCGGCACTGCTTATTAGTTACTGTACATCCATGCTGCACAGGCTGCATCCTCTCAGCTAAGCTCCGTCCTGCCGCCTGTTATTAGCATTAACAACAACAATAATAATGTAATATGTAGCATTAAACAATTGTAATTATCTTGTTTCCTGGGTTGAGGAGTTAGTTTAATATCGGCGTTCGTCTGCACTTTGTGAAGTTCCTGTTGCTTTTTTCCTTGATTCTATTTAATTCAGGTTTTCTTACATAATCATGGTTTCTTGTGCAACTTGATTTGCTTCTTCTTTTGCAAAACTTGCTTCCTTCGTGAATGCTGTGTGGTTTTACCGTCACCGATTGCCTCACCTGCGTTTTGCAGAACTTGCAGAAATATAATCAATGTCGGGAGGAACAGGGAACATGGTCGGACTGTGTCTGGGGATGCTGAAAAATTATTTTTATTTAATTAAGCCTAAGATTGTTTTGTTTTTTTAAATCAAAATGTATCTTGGGATACCATGAGATACTATAAACCTTTTATAAATATATATTATTGTATATTTTACTAAACTGTATTTTTTACTCACCTGTGAATCTGAAGATGCACTATTTAAAATATATTATTAAAAAACAAAATTAATAAAAAGTATTAAAGTAAACTGAGAAAAGCTGACCTGGTGCAGCCGTGGGTGGTGAAACAGATTAGTTCATTCTTTAAATTAAAAAACACACACACACACACACACACACACACACACACACACACACACACACACACACACACACACACACACACACACACACACACACACACACACACACACACACACACACACACACACGATGCTGACTTCTCGTACTCACCCACCGACCAGCGTCCAGTTTATTCACAATGAGGGGTCCCACCTTTAACTAACCTTTAACTTGCTGTTTTTCTCTTCCTCTGAACTGTTTTATTAACTTCTCTTCTCTAAAAGCACTTTAACTTTACGGTCACTTAATTACTGGCTTATCAATTGTAACATGTTTTATTGCTTAATGATTTTTATCTAGCTCAGTCGTATCTTTTAGTGTTGTGTTTTGTTGGTATGGATGTCATATCTGTCTCCTTTGTCTGCTGGTGTCCGATTCTGTGTCTGGCATTAAATTGCCACGGGGAGGAATGGTGGAAATTAACCTCTGGCTACAACCATGCATATTTACACTCGTGTTTATTAATATGTACTGTCCCTGTTCAACAAATAAAGTTGAATTGAATTGAAAAGGGAGAAATCCTTGTTTGAAATCAATTTTGCAGCCGATTTGTCCGCCCTGCATGCTAACAGAGGAATTGATTAAAACCGTGTTGTTTATGTGCCAACCATGAAAAAAAGTTATTGTATTTTGGTTCATAATAATAAATAATAATATTTTTGTAATTGTCATTTGTTTTAGATCACGATAATGACGTTAAAGCACTCTTGGTGGCCTGGAGGCCCTAAACAGTCAGTTTGCTTATGCCTTGGGCCGCTCTGGGTGAAAAGTAAAAACTACAACCCTAAGAAACTGTAGCTGCTTCCACGCTTCGATAATGGATCCTGTGTGCAGGGTAGCATTGTTTTGCTGAAACAAGCAAAGCAAAACCTTCCCCGATGAAGATGTAGCCTGGGTGGAAGCTCTGAAGCAGGGGTGGGCTAAGTTTTTTCTCAAATATTCCCATATTCCCACAGACGAAGAGCCACACGGTGCAAGAAGATCTTTCTCTTTGGGTCTCACGCTCCTCATCCTCGACGGCAGCTCTCTCCGAACATGTCTTTCTGTTTGAGAGCTCCACCTCTCACCTTGTTACTGGGAAAGGAGAACTGGCTGATGCGCCATCTGGTTGCGTAAGAGTTGACTCAGCGCGTGGTGAAGTCAGAGTGCAGACACAGCAGGTTTCGGTGCTCAGCAGTCTGTTTGGCAGGTAAGCCAAACTGTCAGCGATGTGGCAACGCCAGGCGACCTACCGCTCCCGCAGTTCCTCAGATGAGTTTCAGTGTGAGAGAAGAGGAACAGAGAACGATTTTACCTTCAGTCCAGCCGGATGCGGCATCCTCGGTCCCTGCAGTCGAAATCTGCATTGTGGCTGATCCTGAAAAGTGTCACGAATTTCCAACCAGAATGCCCTCAGTGGCCGCTTGGAGCTGATGCTTCCTTCTTCGGTTTCATGCAGCTGCTTAACTCAGGTGATTACGTTTCTATTATATTCTTCTTGTCCAGCCGGAGACACTCTGTCCTCCTCTTGTCCAGCCGGAGACACTCTGTCCTCATTTTCAGCTGGAGACAACGTCCCCCTTCAGTCTGTTCCTCTGAGGGTACTTTAACAGTTTCATAAGATTCTTTTAGGGCTGTGCGATTAATCGATTTTAAATCTAAATCGGATTTATTAATCAAAATCGATGTTAAAAAAGGAAAATCGGAAAATCGATTTTTCCTTTTTTGCAGCTGGCTGCATTACAGACAGAGCTCGTCTAGTCATCTTTGTTTGGTCAAGAAAATTGTAAATGTTGTCACTTTATTAAACTCAAGGAGGATTTACAGTATCTTTCAATTGCACTTCATTCCCAATAGGGAAATTTGTTTGCTATTTTTCTTTAAAAATAAAGATAAAATATTTGAAACAATTTATTCCATTGTCTTTTGTAGTTTTACCAAAAAAATCGAAATCGAAATGGAAAATCGGGTTTTCAGAGAAAAAAATCGGGATTTTATTTTTGTCCAAAATCGCCCAGCCCTAGATTCTTTGTACATCTGTAGGTCCAGGAATGATGTTTGTGTTTTCACATGTGTGATCTCATGAATGGCTCATTGCGTGTTTGTAACAGGAAAACTAAAGGCCTTAGGTCTCTGGATTTATTGTACAAAGGCTTGATTTTACTTTCAGTTGGGTCTGAGGACCTCATCGTAATCTGTGATGCATAAATGTCAACTTCAAGGCCCGCGGGCCAATTGCAGCTCTTGTCATAATTGTATTCTGACTGTGAGATTACAGCTTTTGTCTGCCAGAACTCAGTACCGCTAATACTACCAATCCCAGGTGGGACTGGGACGGCTAAAGCTCTCCCTGTCCTGGGATCTGTCCACGGCTCTCTGTAGTTGCTTCTAAGCAAACCTCCAGCTGGAAAACTCGGCATACTTAGTGCGCAGTGACTCTGGAGTGCAGAAAATTACGTTTAAACTTGCCAACAAGTTTTCTAGACGGCATGGAAAAAGCACCTATAAACGCCCAAATGGAGCTGATCAAACTCCAAAGTGGTGACACACTAAAGTATGACTGGGGCCACAGTTTCCGTGATTCACCCCCAAAACAACCCCCCAGCTCTACACACAAGCTGTTCCCATGTTCTCTACGTTCTCGTGTGAGGAGCGAGAATGTGCCGTTTCTGAGGAGCGTGCAATGACCCAGGCCTTCAGGGTTTTCACTCTAGTTAAACATATTCATAAAAGGTTCTGAAAAACACGGCCAATTTATTATTTTTTTAAATTTTTCAATAAATATTTCCCCACTTTGGCCCAAAACCTGGACCCGGTTGGTAGTTTGACTTCTCTGCTGTAATGAGGAAACCTGGTTCTATCAAGGTTCCTCTGAGCAGAGACTGTAGGAACAGAGCTGGACACCACAGGTTCTCTGAAGGCCCTGTATGTTTTAGATCACTTGCTGCATGAGTATGCTTGATTCAGACAATTGGACGACCAATTCAACGTCTCTGCAACAATTTTATGTCTGCCCACTGACCTATTCACTTGAGCCAGGTTAAGGTGGAGCTGAGAAACGTCTCAAATGTGCAGTCCAGAGGGTCCAGAGGTGCAGGTTTGGGAAACACCATGATGCTAACTCATGTTACCTTACCCTTCTGATGTTGCTACTGAAACGACATCCAAAACGAGTTTCTCTCAGATGAAACCAAACCCCGACCAACCTATTTAGCCGCTCGGTGACTTCACTGTCCTGACATGTGACAGCTAGAGCTCCCACACATCTGTTGGCTCGTGGTTCAGTTCTTCAACCTGGACTGGTCCATGGAAAAGGTGGCTCAACCTGAAGCCAGTGAGCCAGAGGCGTTCTATTAGCCCCGGCTAGCAGCCCTCAACCAGTAGCAAACATAGCTGCCTCTGGTTGGTCAGCTAAACCCCGCCCCTGGAGCCTTCGAGGCCAAGCCGGAGCTGGAAACAGCAGTCTGCAACAACAACAACCCGTATTATCTTTAAATTTAATTTAAAAGCATGATGCTCTGTTGGATCTTTGTTCAAAGATCAGAAGTCAGGCTCACTGAAAGTGCTGGTGCTAGTGCTAGTGCTCTTTCAACCCCTCGGTGGTGTTGATCACCGGCCTCCACCCCTGAACCCCCAGATCCCGAGGCCAACCTGGTGGTCTGTTAGTGCAGTTAACAGCACAATAAGCCCCGTTATCGTTACAATTAGGGTCATTATGCTCTGACAGCTGACAGCTAGTTGTTAGCATGGTTAGCAGCATAGACTACAATGCAGCTGTCAATCAAAAACCATGCAGCTGTCCCTCAATAACCATGCAGCTGTCAATCAAAAACCATGCAGCTGTCACTCAATAACCATGCAGCTGTCAATCAATAACCATGCAGCTGTCAATCAAAAACCATGCAGCTGTCACTCAAACACCATGCAGCTGTCAATCAAAAACCATGCAGCTGTCACTCAAACATCATGCAGCTGTCACTCAAACACCATGCAGCTGTCAATCAAAAACCATGCAGCTGTCACTCAAACGCCATGCAGCTGTCAATCAATAACCATGCAGCTCTCAATCAAAAACCATGCAGCTGTCAATCAATAACCATGCAGCTGTCAATCAAACACTATGCAGCTGTCACTTAATAACCATGCAGCTCTCAATCAAAAACCATGCAGCTGTCAATCAAACACCATGCAGCTGTCAATCAAAAACCATGCAGCTGTCACTCAAACATCATGCAGCTGTCACTCAAACACCATGCAGCTGTCAATCAAAAACCATGCAGCTGTCACTCAAACGCCATGCAGCTGTCAATCAATAACCATGCAGCTCTCAATCAAAAACCATGCAGCTGTCAATCAATAACCATGCAGCTGTCAATCAAACACTATGCAGCTGTCACTTAATAACCATGCAGCTGTCAATCAAACACCATGCAGCTCTCAATCAAACACCATGCAGCTGTCAATCAATAACCATGCAGCTGTCAGTCAAAAACCATGCAGCTGTCACTCAAACACCATGCAGCTGTCACTCAAACACCATGCAGCTGTCAATCAAACACCATGCAGCTCTCAATCAAACACCATGCAGCTGTCAATCAATAACCATGCAGCTGTCAGTCAAAAACCATGCAGCTGTCACTCAAACACCATGCCCCTAATTATGCTTTCCTCTGTGGCTTTACATAGTTTTACGTGATGAGCTAAATATAAATTCACTCCCTGTGCACGTGTCATGGAGGTGAAATCTCGATGTGGAAACCAATTGTGTTGTTTTTTTGTTACCGGGCGGTTATTTAGTGTAATTTCGACTATAAAGTTGGACATTTTAACATGGAACGTCAGTCTAAATCGATTTGGTTTTGGATCCAGCCTCTAGAGGTCATTCGGCGACCTGTGAGTTATATTTATTGATCTGAAGTCTGTAATTCAAAAGGAAACTGGAGATAAAGAAGATCCACCAGACCTCAATTAAAATACACAACAAACATCTAAAAACAAAACTGATGCCGTTGTTGCTCTAACAATTCTCTAATCCACAGCCACCATCTGAGCTGTTATCAGCTCTAAATAGTGATACATGTTAATCTGACCCTTTTATCAGATTAACACAGATTTCCTGCCTCAGTTCTCTCGTTGTGACCCCCCTCCCTGCTGCAGGTTAATGGCATCATGGACATATAAACAGCTCTGTTTTCAGACTGATTTAATAGATTTGAGCGCTGATGGCAGCAGTGTCCATGAAATCCCTTCAGCTCACAGGTGCTGGATTAATGACAACATGTAAACAGGAAAACAGGAATTCTGCTTCAGTAATCTGCTGCACGTACACAACGGTCCGAGCATTGATCCAAGATTTACTAACGAGTTCGACATATTTGAGGTCAAATGTGCGCAAATAGATCGAAGTGTCATTACAGCATTTTAGAACCACGTTGGGAGAAAACTCCACCAGGTGAAGCATGGCGGTGGAGGGATGGTGGACCATGAACTCCTCTGTGCACCAAACCATTCACGCTACAACAGGAGGACATCTGCTGCCTCATAACGATTGGAGGGTTGGAACTGGGTCATGTGAAAATTCACAAATCCGTGGCCTATTTTTGTTTATTTATTTCCATGTTTATAAAGGTGGCCCTGTGGTGGACTGACGACCCGTCCAGGGTGGACCCCTGCCTCTGTAGTGAGCTGGGACAGGGTCCAGCGGACCCCCGTGACCCTGCTAGTGGTACAAGGATAGATGTTTATGTGACAGGGTCTAACTGAACAGCGCTTGCAGGTGACATGCGGGTGCTGATTTGCAACCCCTGTCACTGGTTAGACCTTAAAACAGATTTAATAAGATATAAAATTTTAGAATATTACTTCTGGATGGACGATTTGGGTTTGAGGTGTGTATGTGCACGTTTGTGTAGGGGTAGAGACGTACATATGTGTAGGTGCAGAGCCGCCGCAAGGGGTGTGCGAACCGTGCGACCGCACGGGGCCTCGCGCCCCAAGGGGCCTCGCGCTATGGGCCGTTTTTTTTTGTTTTTTTTTTTTGTTTTTTTTCTTCCTTTTTTCCCTTATTAATATCAACAGTCACGTTCCATCACAGACCTAAATGTGTACTAGTCTGTGCATATCAATAAATATATGTGCAATGATGCGCGTGTCTGTTGTTCAATACAACTGCGTCAGACCAAGCGCAGACACAAGCTGCTCTGATCCAGACGGGTGGAGTTGGAACAAACTGTCACACAATTTCGAGAGAACGAGACAGATTCAGGAAATTTCCATCAGGGGATGAAAAAAGAAAAAAACTAAAGAAAATGGAAGAGTTTAATGCCTCTCTGAAAGGCTCGTTTGATAAATTTGTTAGAAAAATCACCGATCCGACCGGGTCTCAAGCAGCCGTGGGGCCCTGCGTCGAGGCAAGTCAAATGATGATGAGGCAGGGGAAGGTATCCAGTATTTTGCTAATTGGAGAGTTAAAATTGCGCATATAGACACCCGATCCGTACCGAAAAACCCAAAAATTTCGCGAGGGCCCCCCCCAGCCATTTCGCACAGGGCCTCGCAAATCTCCCAGACGGTTCTGTGTAGGTGTATTTGCATATAAGTGTGTAAGTGTGTGTGCATATATGTGTATAGGTTTGTGTACATATATGTGTGCAGGTGTGTGTACTTGCACCTGTGTGTACATATATGAGTGTAGGTGTGTGTACTTGCACCTGTGTGTACATATATGAGTGTAGGTGTGTGTACACACTTAATGCTGCAGTTTCAGCCATTTCTCTGTATTTTAGTTAGAATCCTTGAGTTCTGTGTTTCTTGATTTCAGCTGTGATGAGCTCCACAGTTCCATACTTCTCATTGAGAAGGAAGCTTGACCGCATCCTCATCCAAGTCAAAACTCAGCCCTCAACCTACGTGAGATGCCGTAGGGATGAGATGATGAAGATGGCCGTCATAGATCCAGCTGAAGAAAAGCCTCCCCACAGCGATGTTCTGAACGTGGTCCAGGACACGATGACTGCTAAAGGTGGATCTGCAAGCTCTTGAACAATGGCCGTACTTGGTACTGCCCACAATATTTGGTCCCTTTTTCCTTGTCAAATAAATAATTGCTCAGTGAAAAGTCGTTGTTCTGTGTGCCGAACAGAAAAGCCCAATCGAATCGGTTGATTTTGGTTTCATTCATTTTTCTAATCACTCAAAACGTCACAATTAAAAGAGGGTTCAGGAGCTGCTTCACACGACCGCGTCTCTGCTCGGCTCTGTGGCTGGACGTGTTTGGGGGATCCGGAGTTCAGGAAACCCAGGTGTAGCTCCAGGTTCTGTCAGGACCAGAGTGGGAACAGGAGCAGCTGCTGGTTTCACTGGTGTCATTCAGAGCATCTGGGTGGCCCTTCAGCCCGTTAACCAGCAGATGAAAAGCTGCTGCCTTCCTTCATCTCAGCCAAGAGAGCAGCTGCTCAGCAGAAGTTTCCAGGTCTTCATGAGACCAGTGACACCGCAGGGTTTGACTTCACACGCTTAATTACCACCTGAAACCCTGAAATGTTGCTGCTCTCCTGCCTCTGCACGACGTTTAACAGTGGAAATATTTTTACTGCAGGTCCACCGCTTCCTGCCACCCCACCATCACCATCATCATCATCATCGTCAGACTCTGTGATGCTCAAAGAAAACGGGCTGGAAAAGGTGACAAGCAGATGGAGCAAAGAGAACTTCAGAGAACATTTGACCTTTTTGTACAAACTGCAAAAATATTTAGTCAAAGAAAAGAGGGCGTCATGGGAGTCAGAAACTCTTCCCCCAGACCATTGACGAGACCATGGACCTCTCTGTTTTGAGAACTCGGACAGGAAGTTGTGCACTGTTCGCGGCCCTCGTTCTCCTCCGAGTGCTGCCGGGGCTGCTGGACGCTCAGCGACATTTAAAGGCTTATGTCAGCCGGACATTTGGCTGCTCGAGATAAGTGTTGAGTTTCGTCCAGAAGAAGTTTGTGAGTCTGTGGAGAACAGGACTCGTTCTGATCCTCATTGTGGACTTCAGCATGGCACTGGCGTTCCCTCCACTCGGACACATGACAGATAATTTTCATTTGGCAGCAGCGGCTAAGTCCCGGTCTCCTGGCGGCGGCTGCCGTCCTGTCAGGCTGCAGAGCAGAAAGATTTCTAATGTCACACTCGTTTTTCTCTTTTACTGGACTGAGCACTTCCTCCCTGCCTTCACATTTAGCCCGCTGCTGGATCCGTGACCGCTTCATATTTCTACTTTCAGCTTTGGAAACCACAGCGAGGTTTAGGAGACAAAACGCTGCACAGCTGCTGTTTCTTTATGGAAGTACATTTAACGAGCGTTGAGATTAGAGCTCACCGTGAACATACAGGAAAAACTCTTTCTGCTGGGTTTCACTGTTCTCACCTGTCGGATGCAAACAAACGCGGCTGCTCATCACAGGAACGGACAAGATGGCCCATATCTGCAGTTTCATCTGGCACACGTTCAGCATCGAAGGATGCTAAATAAAGATCCACGCGGGTGCTTCAACAAAGCCACAGATCCGCCGCATCGGTCCAAATCTGCATTTCATTTGGGGTTTTGGCCGATGTCTGCCTCTCACAACACTTGCCATAACCAAAGTGAAAGCCTGCATATGAAATTCAGGCCATGTTGAGGCCATGCAGCACATACCGTAACCCGTACTTGGCCCAGCTCATGACATTTGGAGCACACCTGGCCCGTGCAACACGCTCTGTAACTGCACCCGGACCGGTGGGAACTGGCCAGATTAGGTACATCGTCTGAGAAACCTTCCCTGTACTTTGTCTTGAATCCACTTCACAGAAGTCACAGATCCAACTCCACAAGTACAGGCCGTGTCGTCCGCTGCGTTGTCCCCCCTTTCAGCTCCTGTCATGAAAGTTTTGGCCTGATAGAGAGCCATGTCATTGTACGGTTTATTATACTTATAGCCAAAACCGTGCAGAACAGAAAACATGCCTTATTGTCATTTACAACATTTCAGTGTACGCCATGAGACTCAACCAATCAACATCAAGCAGATTCAGTCGTGCAACAAGACCTTTGGACATTAAAGGTGTCTCAGTGTGTTGGTAGGCAGGGCTATAATTAGTCTACTTTTGTTTGTGTTGGGAACCATCCATCCATCCATCCATTATCTATACCCGCTGTATCCTTTGCAGGGTCACGGGGTCTGCTGGAGCCTATCCCAGCTCATTTTCAGGCGAGAGGCAGGAGTTACACCCTGGACAGGTCGCCAGTCTATCACAGGGCTGTGTCGGGAACCCTGTGGAGCAAAAAGGTCTTTTTTTCTTATTTCATGGAAGCTGCAGACTCAAAGCGGCACAGCCATAGCCATTTGTGTGGGCATGGTCCAATGTTAGACTTTGACCTCTATCTTCGGTTGAATTCATTCTCTTTAACGATACCAATCCACAAGTGTCACTCTCCTGAACCTGAAATTACAAAAGGTTCAAAAGCTACAAATGATTCCCAAAGCTATTCAGCGATGGCCTGCGAGTCCTGCAGAATCTGCTCGGACACTGATGACAGACGCTTGCAGCTTGATTTTATTCTTTATCTCGATCCAAATGTTGAAATATAGATTCCGAAGAAGCAGCCGCATCAGTGCTAGCTTCATGTTAAAACAAACCGGTCCATGTCCGTGCTAGCTCCACATCAGAGAGGGTCTTTGTTTACCACCATGAACTTGCTGAATCAGCGAAGGATATGAAGTCACCTAGAAGACCAAGTCAGGAAGCGAACGGGTGCAGCTACATCGTTGTTTCCGATGACTTTCACACCAGCAAATCTGCAGCAAATCAAACGTGTGGGCTGAACCCATCACACCAGAGTGGACAACGTTTTCACATGAACCGAGCGCCATCAGCCCCAAAGAAAACCAAATCTTTGGGGATCTTTTACCTTCACGTAAATCACATGACGACTTCCCCAGCATATGTTTTACCAGTGATGTAACCATGGCAACGGTGCAAACATTGGGACCACCTTCGTTAAGTTGCAGCGAGTGGTCAGTGGAGGAAACCCTGAACCTATGGTTATCGACCAAAGTGAAAGACAAATTAAAAAGTTAAAAGAGTTACCAAGCAGCCTAAATCAAACATTTTGACCTCTATACTAAAACAATATAGCCACTGTGACATCTAGTCTGCAGACTGGCAGTATGACGACATCTGAACAGAGGTGGAAAAAGTACAAAAATATTGTACTTAAGTAAAAGTACAAATTTTCTGCTTGAAAATTACTTAAGTAAAAGTATAAAAGTACCTCAACTTAAATATAATAAAGTAACAAAAGTACATGGTGTAAAATGTACTTAAGTACAAAAGTAAAAAGTACAAAGTACAAAATTCAAAGTACAAAATTATTTTCAAAAGGATTGCAAAGAAATGAAGAATCCAAGAATTTGCTTACAACTCTAAATAATGGTGATATTATTATTTAGCTTTTGTTTCCATTACCCCATTTTAATTTCTCCCTTTGCTCATCACTGCTGCTGTACCCCATTGCCCCGCTGACAGGTCCACCCCCAGCCTGTAGTATGCAGTGACAACATTAAGCAACCCCAGCTGATAAAGGATGAGACTTTTGAACTTTTAAATGCCAAAACCACCTTAGAAGGGGTGGAATCAAAGAATGGTGCGCATGGACATGCGTCGGCTGCCGCTCAAGGCTGATTTATGGTTCTGCGTTACACCAACGCAGTACCCTACGGCGAGGCTCTGCGTCGATTTAACGCGGAACCATAATTCAGGCTTCAGTCCTCATCGGTACTCGACGCGACAGCGGTTCCTCCGACCTTCCGGCCCGCCTCTGCGGCGCAACTCTCCCGGGAGCTGCGGCTCCTTCTCGGTATATTCACGCGCCCCCCTTCCTTCCCGTCCGCCTTATGGTTCCGCGTTAAATCGACGCACACCTTACGCCGTAGCTCTACGCCGGTGTAACGCGGAACCATAAATCAGCCCCCGCTGTGCTGTTCTTTAATTTGTAGCGAGTAACGACGTGTCCAATTTTAAATATAGCGGATTAAAAGTACGATTTTTTTCCTTGAAAATGTAACGAAGTAAAAGTAAAAGTACAGAAAAATGAAAGTATCAATAAAAGTACAAATTCTCAAAAATCTTACTTAAGTACAATAACGAAGTACTTGTAATTCGTTACTTTACACCACTGCATCTGAAGGCGTCCTGCGACGGCCTGCCGACCTATCCAGGATCTGTCCAGGGTGTGTCCTGGCTTCACTCGAGGACCGCTGGTTCAGGCTTCAGCTTAACTCTGACCCTGAGTAAGGATACGTGGGGATGTTTAACAGACTTTTGTTTTACGGTGCTAGAGTCCACTAAATTAGGATTCAAGCTTCACTGCAAAAGATGTAATGAGGTGACTGTGTACCAGCTCTGTCGACAGTTCCTCCCAAGCCAACCAGTTCTTACGACGCTGAACCAGCTCCACACTGGTTCCAGCACCAGACCAGCACCGGCGCCTGGTTCACGTTGGCCAAAAAGAGGTAAATGTGAGTCTAGTTTCAGTTCAAACCTGATGAAATACGAGATGAGAGGAGGTGCCCAAAGACCGGCAGATCTGGACTAATCCAGACCTGAGATCAAGAGGAGAGAGAGAGCTCCGGGGCCGAGTGAGACGGATGTTCTGGTCTCCAAACGGCACAATGAGGCCCGTTCTCTGCACCAAACTTCAAACTGCTGCTGCTGTAAATTGATTAAGTTTATTCTGCTTGACAAATCACTGAAGAGGAGCTGAAAAGAGAAACTGTTATCTGACTGTCCACTGAATCATGTGAGATTCGTTTGAAAAGTATTTCCAAACTGAATATAAATCACTCTTATCGTCGCTGGTTTTCATTTTTTAAATCAACATCATTTCAGAGACTTTTGCTCTTTTCTGATATGAAAAAAAATCAAGGTTTTGATAAATTATTGGCACTCATGCTTTTAATTAATCACATTTACAAAAGCTTTGACCTTGTGGAGAGAGAAACAGGAAGCGGCAGATGAGAGGAAAGAGAGCGCTGGTACTGAATCTGGATGTTCATCTGCAGCTTGGTGGCGGGTTTAAGGACGTCCCCAGGTCGCATTCGTTCATGCAAATATTGGTCAAAGCTGTTTTTTCTCAAATAACGAACTCTTTAACATGTGTTAAATTACAAAAGTTTGATTGGGAGTAAATTTGCGAGTGTTCTGGTCCATTCTGTGGATCTTCATCTGAAACTCTGCAGGCGGAAGATGAAGCAATAAATTATTAGAACGTTATCATATTTATATTTCAGATGCATGAAAAAATATGCAAACGGCTTGGAATTAACTGGTTTTCTGCATGAATTTGCCATGAAATTTGATCTGATCTTTATCTACGTCACCAAAACAGACCAACATAACGGGCTTCATTCATGTAAATGCTTCCTAAAACCCTTTCTGGGTTCATGTAAGTCGCCATCCTAAGAATGTATTTTTATGAATAACGGTCACTTGCAGATTGTTGGCTCATTCATGCTGCTCATTTATTAGAATGATACACGTTGTGAGGAGGTGAGGATTCATCTGTACCCTGCATGTCATGGCACACACTAAAACAGGGGAGAGGGGGAGAATTTATTAATTTTTTTATGAAATAGACTTTTCTTTTAACTAAAATATGTTGAAACATTGCTCTGTTATCAGCTGAGAAGATGCTGATGAAGGAAGGATGTATTTCTGTACTGCATTTCTTCTGTACACTTTGGTAAACCTTGGAGTTGATTTTCTCCTCCATGGTGGCAGGTGGTCCAAGCCCTGAGGCAGTAAAGCAAACCCACATCAGCATGGAGAGTGTTAAGGTGAGGTTAGTGTTGGGCTTACGCTGCAATTAGATCGCTAAATGTTCTTCCTGAAATATTTCTGTTTCATTAGCCTACAAAGCCCACAGTACTCCTGTGATTGGCATATGGTCGGGGTTCCTATTGACAAACTTCATTATTATGAGTTATATATCCATGTTTGTAAAGGCAGCAGCTTCATCTGTGGCGGTCTTCCACGGACGTCCTGCCTATTAAATAACGTCCATATGGTAGACTCATGATTAGATGTTTCCAGTAGTGTTGCACCGAAATGAAAATTTGTGGCCGAAACCGAAACCGAAAATAATAATAAACACTTGGCCGAATACCGAACAATACAGAACATGGTTCTTCGCAGTTTTTCATTTATTTTGCCAATTTTGCATAAATCAAATAAATTTGATTTAGGCATGCTTTTAAAAGAAAAAAATCTTTTACAAAATTACAAGGTAGAAAATATTTATTGAACATAAAAAACTGAACATTTTTTAATTTCCCAGCATTTCTTAAATATTCCAGCAGACATTATACCAGCAAAGAACAATAAGTTAAAATAAATAAATTAGCAAAATACATTTTTTGGCCATCTTTGAGCTTACGTTAGGCTTAACTTACTGAACATTGTAACATAGGCCTTAAAACAATAAAAATGCATTAAAGCGCTCAGGGTTTTTTATCATTTCAAATGATAAATCAAACTTGTAGTGCTGAAAGACTTTGCAGATGTGCCCCCTCTAGATATTTGAGCAGAACATTCATTGCAAACAGCCATTTTTATTTTATTCTTTGCCACTCTAAAATACTTCCACACTGCTGACATGTTTGCACCGCACCACTTCACTCCATGCTCTTCCACGTTTGATTTCGTCATCTAAACGCACCTGTAATAGATTGATTTATGTTGTTTTGGTTCCACCTGCTGGTGAATGTTAGGTAAAATTCTTATGTGGTTAGTTTTTGGTTGGCCAACGATTTATGTGGTGCGCAACAGTTACGGAGCGGCCAGTCTATTTATATTACAACGCCGTTATTAATTGTTCGTTTTTTTTTCCCACTTATTCCACCAAACACCGAAAGTGTTTTTTTGCCATTTTCTGCCGAACAATTTCGGTTACCGAACAATCGGTGCATCACTAGTTTCCAGTTCCAGTGATGTCTTAAAGTCTTTAGATGTTCCTTGTGGGTTCTTCTTCATCTAATTGAGGAGTGTGCTTGGTATCTTTGGAGTCATCTGGGCAGGACGCCCACTTCTGGGAAGAGAGTACTAACTGCACTGATGGATACCTAAACGCTTTGAGATGACTCTGTTTCCCCTTCCAGCCTCAACTGCTCTTGACTGCATGTCCTCAGAGATCTCCTTTTTGCAAGGCGCTTTCTGTCCTTTAATCACAGAATACAAACACAGAAAGCATATGGAACCTCCAGTCGCTGGATCCGTAATCTGAAACAGCGTCCATTCCTTTCCGTTTCCAATAAACACCAGGACAGGTTGGATCCAGGCACAAACCCAGGATGTGGATCAGAACGTGCGGCAGTAGCCTGTCTATGCCTCACATTTGTCAGTAATTAGAGAGAAAGTGGAGTTGAAAGTTTCTTCGCCTGGTGTTCTGTTGCAGCTTGCAGAGTCCCACGGAGAGTGTTCACCTCTGAAGTTAATGATCTGCGAGGAGGAGTGTGATAATACTCACTTCATGGGAGCAAATGTAGGAAAAGCAGCTTCTCCTCTTCTAATCATAGAGTCCCGAGAGGAGGGGGGTTCATACAGCATCTCCTCTGCTTTGATTTCCTTCAGCAGAGCCGCAGGACCTGAGCCGCCTTCATGTACGAATACATTATGTGATTACACCGAAATGAAAAGAAATAAACTTGCTCTAATTATCCTGGAGCTGTTTAAAGTGAAAAAGAGAAGACAGCAGATCTACCTCAAGAGGCATCCTGGTTTCAAGGAGCTTCCACCGACTCACTACGAGACATCATCACATGCTTTGCTGGACCGTGGTCCCGCTCAAACCGAGCTCCACATGGAGCAGAGAGGTGTTTGTGTTTGTAGTTTCTGACTGAGCATCAGTTTCCTCTTGCTGAAAACCGCCAGCAGCGTCTATATCAGGGGTCGGCAACCCAACATAATGAAAGAGCCATATTGGACCAAAAACACAAAAAACAAATATGTCTGGAGCCGCAAAAAATGAAAAGTCTTGTATCAGCCTTAGAATGAAGGCAACACATGCTGCATGTTTCTATATTAGTTAGAACTGGGGGGAGATTTATTTTCATTATGCACTTTGAGAAAAAAGTCGAAATGTCGAGAAAAAAGTCAAAATTTCGAGAAAAAAGTCGAAATGTCGGTAAAAAAGTCAAAATTTCGAGAAAAAAGGCGGAAATGTCGAGAAAAAAGTCGAAATTTTGAGAAAAAAGGCGTAAATGTCGAGAAAAAAGTCAAAATTTGGTGAAAAAAGTCGAAATGTTGAGAAAAAGTTGAAATGTCAAGAAAAAAGTTGAAATGTCGCGAAAAAATGTGAAATGTCAAGAAAAGTCGAAATTTCGACAAAAAAGTCGAAATGTCAAGATTAATGTTGAAGTACAATCTCGAGAAAAAAGTCGAAATGTGGAGAAAAAAGTCGAAATGTCGAGAAAAAAGTCAAA
This sequence comes from Cololabis saira, assembly GCF_033807715.1. NCBI lineage: Eukaryota > Metazoa > Chordata > Actinopteri > Beloniformes > Belonidae > Cololabis > Cololabis saira. Next base: position 37,363,221 of record NC_084592.1, on the reverse strand, counting down.
ATGTCAAGAAAAAAGTTGAAATATCGAGAAAAAAATCAGAATGTCAAGAAAAAAAGTCAAAATTTCGAGAAAAAAAGAAGAAAAAAGGAAAAAAAGTGAAGAAAAAAAGGAAAAAAAAGAAAAAAAGATGAAAAAAAGGAAAAAAAAGGTCAAACATTTTTGAAAAAGCTCCAGGAGCCACTAGGGCGGCGCTAAGGAGCCGCGGGTTGCCGACCCCTGGTCTATATAGTTGGAAGACTTCATCTGCTGGTGTGGATTCTCTTTCACAGGTCATGCTCCTCCAAAGTGTGAACAACAAGCAACCAGATTCGTTTTCTTGGTTCTTGAAGATGTTTAAACTCTCATCTGAAAGGCCTCTTGGGTTATGGCCATAGCCTGTATGGTCTGTGATGTCATGCAGGTTTTCTGAAGAGTGTCTTTGAAGCCTCTTTACCCTCGTACTGCAAAGCACCACGTTTCAGATGGGCCATTTTAGCTGGACTGACTTTGGCTTATGATGATGCCCTTTGATGCTAATCAATATTATTATAGATTTATTCTTATCAAATCTGTCCATGCGAGCTGGACAGATTTGGACCCTCGATCACTCGGCTGGGTTAGATCCGATGCAATCGGGCTGACTCACTGCAGGTCTCGCACTTCTGCTGGAAGGGTCCTGAAATGATTGGGCGTGGCTCCTGACTCAACCCGAGACACACCACAGGAGCTGCGGAGGTGCTGGGAAACTTTTGCAGATGTTGTTTTGGTGACCTTCTTGCCTCACAGCAAGAAGGTCCCCGGTTCGACTCCCAGGCCCAGCAGGGTCTTTCTGTGTGGAGTTTGCATGTTCTCCCCGTGCTTGCGTGGGTTTCCTCTGGGTACTCCGGTTTCCTCCCACAGTCCAAAAACATGCATGCTAGGTAAATTGATCATTCTAAATTGCCCATAGGTGTGAGTGTGAGTGTGTCTGGTTGTGTGTATATATGTGGCCCTGTGATGGACTGGTGACCTGTCCAGGGTGTAACTCCTGCAACTCGCCTGAAAAGAGCTGGGATATGCTCCAGCAGACCCCCGTGACCCTGAAGGATAAAGCGGGTATAGATAATGGATGGATGTTTTGGTGGCAAAATCAGAAGGTTTCTTTCTGCTGTGAAGTTGGACGTTTTAACATGGAGCTCAATTAGGGTCGCCACCCGTCCCGTAAAATACAGAATTGTCCTTTATTTGAGAAAAAAATGTTGCGTCCCGTATTGAACTAATACGGGTACACGATTTGTACCGTATTTTCATTAACTTTTACACCATATTCTAGTTGAATTATTGAAATAAATTAACTTTTACACCATATTGTAGTTGAATTATTGAAATAAATTAACTTTTACACCATATTCTAGTTGAATTATTGAAATAAGTTAACTTTTACACCATATTCTAGTTGAATTATTGAAATAAATTAACTTTTACACCATATTCTAGTTGAATTATTGAAATAAATTAACTTTTACACCATATTCTAGTTGAATTATTGAAATAAATTAACCTTTACACCATATTCTAGTTGAATTATTGAAATAAGTTAACTTTTACACCATATTCTAGTTGAATTATTGAAATAAATTAACTTTTACACCATATTCTAGTTGAATTATTGAAATAAATTAACTTTTACACCATATTCTAGTTGAATTATTGAAATAAATTAACCTTTACACCATATTATAGTTGAATTATTGAAATAAATTAACTTTTACACCATATTCTAGTTGAATTATTGAAATAAATTAACTTTTACACCATATTCTTCACCTGTATGTATATTATACATCTGGGCTGATGTGGACATACGTAGCATATAGGAGGCTATTTCAGTTGTATGGTTGTCTGTCTGTACAGTCATGCAAGTTCAATGCTATTAAAGCACTTTAAACTTGAAATCAAAGCATTTTGTTTTTTCATATAAAATAAACAAATTTTTATATTGCTGAAATCGGGGCGTCCCTTATTTCTATTTCTGAAAGGTGGCAACCCTAAGCTCAATGGCGATTGATTCACTTACAGGACCAGCCCCTAGTGGTCAAGTTCATAAACTGCAATCTTTCTATTTTCCACGTTGGCTGCGGTCCAGAGGTCAGATTGTTGTCACTTGGTCTGAACCACCTCAACTGGGTCCCTCGATGTGGAGGAGCAGCGTCCTGCCACCCCACTCATGGATGGACAGATCTGGCCTCCAACTAGGGATGGGCGGTATGGACTAAAACATTTATCACGATAATTTCTGGCATTTATCCCGATAACGATAAAAATGACGATAAAAAATATAAATAAATATAAATCTATCACCACATTCAGTCTTTGGAGCCAAATCACTGCTCTAAAAGATACTAAATACTACTAAACTACACCAATTAAATGTAATTAATAAAAACCAATTAAATGAGTTACACCTGTAAAACTGGAATGACTCAGATGTTTGTTACACAAACACGTCATCAACGGGAATTTATTCTTTCTTTCTTTCTTTCTTTCTTTCTTTCTTTCTTTCTTTCTTTCTTTCTTTCTTTCTTTCTTTCTTTCTTTCTTTCTTTCTTTCTTTCTTTCTTTCTTTCTTTCTTTCTTTCTTTCTTTCTTTCTTTCTTTCTTTCTTTCTTTCTGGCTCATTCCTTCCTTCCTTCCTTCCTTCCTTCCTTCCTTCCTTCCTTCCTTCCTTCCTTCCATAAATCAGCTTTACACAAAAACGTCATCAACGGGAATTTATCGTTTTTACCGCAAGATGACAAATTCTCACCGTGGGGAATTTTTTTGACGGTTTATCGTGAGCGGTAAAATATCACCCATTCCAACCTCCAACCGATCAGAACTCCGTCGTGACCCGTGTGATGTCATCAGGAGGGAGGAGACTGGCCGAGCACTCAGAGTCCTCCGTTGATTGGTGAAAGTCCAGCAACATCTGTCCTGCTGTGCGGTGCGGTGGTGTTCACACTCACAAACCACAGCAATGTGCACATATTTCACACAAAGTCAGAAACTGTACAAAAAATGCAACATAAAGAAAACAACACCCAGAAAATAAGACTTCATTGAGTAAGTAAGTTAATAAAGTTTATTTCTAGAGCAGACAAGGGGACATCACAAGGTGCTTCACGAAAGAATAAACACAAAACAATAAATGTAAAATACGACCATCAGCAGGTTCTGGTCCAGCGACCTCAGCCTTGGAAATGATAACAGGTCCCTAATATATGAGGGAGCCTGACCACGCAGAGCTCTCAGAGTCAGCTCCAGGACTTTAAAGAGGTGATCCGTTCTGCGCTGCAGAGTTGTACCTGCTGCAGACAAGACAGAAAACCGTTGCAGTCGTCTAGACGAGACGGCACAGATGCATGAATGATTAACTCAAGATCATCTTTATAAACTGAATGTAAACGAGAGGGAAACACTGGAAATGGAGGTAAAGAGACGCAGGAAACAGAGACGAGATGGAGAAACTGACAACAAACTGAGACACACAAAACTGAAACATGACAGGAACACGGGGGGAAACACAGATACACAGATTAAAGTAAAACAGACACACGGAGCAGGAATACTCGTCAATATTTCATGATCTTAGTGTGTCTTTGTGAAAGCAAACAGTGGAGAGTAAACACGGATCTCTCGTCTTTGACTGGCTGCTAATCCCCCTGCAGATTTGTGGACTTGTTTGCCGCCAGGGCTGCGGCTCAGTAGCTTTCTGAAGTGGCCTGCTGGTTGACAATACTGGTGCATCGTGGGACGTTTGTCAGCTCTCCAGCTCATCGTCTGATTGTGGCGTTCCTAGGAGTCTCGTCGCAGACATTCGCTGCTGTTTTCTCTGTCTGACACATGCTGGAACGCAGCTCGGGCTCGCAGCGTTTAACGCGGCCGAGGGCCGCCTGGACCGCGCCCGGACAACGCCCAACGGACCATGCTGGGTGACGCTCCATGTAGGGCTGCCACCCGTCCCGTAAAATACAGAATTGTCCTTTATTTGAGAAAAAAATGTTGCGTCCCGTATTGAACTAATACGGGACACGATTTGTACCATATTTTCATTAACTTTTTCACCTTATTCTAGTTGAATTATTGAAATAAATGAACTTTTACACCATATTCTAGTTGAATTATTGAAATAAATTAACTTTTACACCATATTCTAGTTGAATTATTGAAAAAAATTAACTTTTACACCATATTCTAGTTGAATTATTGAAATAAATTAACTTTTACACCATATTCTAGTTGAATTATTGAAATAAATTAACTTTTACACCATAGTCTAGTTGAATTATTGAAATAAATTAACTTTTACACCATATTCTAGTTGAATTATTGAAGAAAAATTAACTTTTACACCATATTCTAGTTGAATTATTGAAATAAATTAACTTTTACACCATATTCTAGTTGAATTATTGAAATAAATTAACTTTTACACCATATTCTAGTTGAATTATTGAAATAAATTAACTTTTACACCATATTCTAGTTGAATTATTGAAATAAATTAACTTTTACACCATATTCTAGTTGAATTATTGAAATAAATTAACTTTTACACCATATTCTTCACCTGTAGGCTATATTACATCTGGGCTGATGTGGACATACGTAGCATAGGAGGCTATTTCAGCTGCTATATGGTTGGCTGTCTGTACAGTCATGCAAGTTCAAAGCTATTAAAGCACTTTAAACTTTAAATCAAAGCATTTTGTTTTTTCATATAAAATAAATACATTTTTATTCAGTTTACAAGTTTGGGGGCTTTCTTTTGGCTCCTGCGCTGCTGAAATCAGGGCATCCCTTATTTCTATTTCTGAAAGGTGGCAACCCTAGTTCCATGAGCCGTCTCCATGCATTAGCTCGTTGCCTGCTTCACTTTAACATCAGATATTTACACCAGGTGCAGTGAGTATACTTTGGACTGAAAAAGAAATAAATCAAAGAAGCTTATACAAAGAGGAAATTATCTTTGAAAACGCTGCGACACACACATATCACAAGCTGAAGGAAGACCATTTTTCATTTTTCAGAATCCTTCGTTGCAGAAGTCTGATCATGACGTCACACATGCTCGCCGTCCGTCTGCCTGTCAGGGCCTGAAACCAGGACATCACAGCTCAGACTCATGTACCTGTCTTGCATTACGTCCTCCGTAGCAGCGAGAGACGATATTAAAAATGAAGATCGAGTCAAGAAACGGGGCCCTCTACTAAGGGCTGTCCGGTCTCTGTATGATCGAAGCAGGAGTTTGGTTCGCATTGCCGGCAGTAAAAATAAAAGTCAGACTTGTTCCCAGTGCATGTTGGACTCCGGCAGGGCTGCCCTTTGTCACCGGTCCTGTTCATAATTTTTATGGACAGGATTTCTAGGCGCAGCCAGGGGCCGGAGGGGATCCGGTTTGGGAACCTCAGGATTTCATCTCTGCTTTTTGCAGATGATGTTGTCCTGTTGGCTTCATCAGACCGGGACCTCCAGCATGTGCTGGGGCGGTTTGCAGCCGAGTGCGACGCGGCAGGGATGAGAATCAGCACCTCCAAGACCGAGGCCATGGTTCTCGACCGGAAAAGGGTGGCATGCCTTCTCCGGGTGGGTGGAGAAGTCCTGCCTCAGGTGGAGGAGTTCAAGTATCTCGGGATCTTGTTCACGAGTGAGGGAACAATGGAGCGTGAGATTGACGGACGGATCGGTGCAGCGTCTGCAGTTATGCGGTCGATGTACCGGACCGTCGTGATGAAGAGGGAGCTGAGTCGAAAGGCGAAGCTCTCGATTTACCGGTCAATCTACGCCCCTACCCTCACCTATGGTCATGAACTTTGGGTAGTGACCGAAAGGACAAGATCGCGGATACAAGCGGCAGAGATGAATTTCCTCCGCAGGGTGGCTGGACGCTCCCTTAGAGATAGGGTGAGGAGTTCGGTCACCCGGGAGGAGCTCGGAGTCGAGCCGCTGCTCCTTCACGTTGAGAGGAGTCAGCTGAGGTGGCTTGGACATCTGTACCGGATCCTCCTGGACGCCTCCCTAGGGAGGAGTTCCAGGCATGTCCCTCCTCCCTAGGGAGGTGTTCCAGGCATGTCCCACCGGGAGGAGACCCCGGGGAAGACCCAGGACACGCTGGAGAGACTATGTCTCTCGGCTGGCCTGGGAACGCCTCGGACTCCCCCCGGAAGAGCTGGAGGAAGAGCTGGAGGAGGTGTCTGGGGTGAGGGAAGTCTGGGCATCCCTGCTGAGGCTGCTGCCCCCGCGACCCGGGAACGGATAAAGCGGGAGAAGAAGATGAGAGAGAGTCAAGAACGGTCTATTTCCTAAAGATTGGCAGGTTTGTGCCTGAATGATAGTCAACTCCCGTCTGATGACTGCAACATTGGCGTCTTTTCTCCTCTCAAGCGTCTTCACCAGCGGAGAGCATCTCCTCCTCGTGTCCGTCACATGGCCTGGACTTATGGATGTTTCACTCGAAGATCCACAGATCCGCGATGCTACGTGGCGTCTGAGGCCTAGACGACTGAACTGTCGTCAGCACCATTTCTCCAGCGGGTCCGGCAGATGCTCAGGATCAGACAAGACCCCACGGCTTCAGACCGAGCAGCTCCAGACTTTTAATTGGAAAGTAATTGGACTGCAGTGAACTTGCTTACTTTCTCTTTAAAATGCATTGAGATGACTTTTGTTGTGAAAATTGGCACCGTACAAATAGAAAAAAGGAAACCTTCATTATTTCCGTGTGATGAGTTGAGGAGACGCTTTTCTGCAGCCGTAATCTTTAAATTCACAGTTTCTCTGTTATCAGCACTCGGAGAGCAGCGCGCCGCAGATCGAGCTGTGATTGGATGAAGGCACGGCAACTACATAATGAGCTGAGATGCCTGCAGCTCTGTCTGCAGTAATGAGAGTCAGGTTCACAAAGACAGCTGATGTGGAGCTGCGTGGGGGTCAGGAGGTCATCGATAACGCCTGCACGTCCAGACGACATTATCACCTCCTTTGTGACACAAAGGTCGACCTTGAAAGCTGAAACCTGAAGAGTTCAGGGATGCTTCTTCTTACACTCCAGAAGCTGCAGGTCTGCCTGGCGAGGAGGATGAGAACAACATGCTGAATAAAAACCACCTGATCTTCTTTTATTGAAAATCTTTACCTTAAATCTTCCTCAGGCAGAAATTACAGGATTGTTTTGCGATCTGACTCTCATTTTCTCCATAAACAGTCAGCTGTGAAAGGTCACGACCCCTAGTTTAATCTGTGGGTGTATATCTTTAAAGCGGGTCCTTGATATGTATTATTATCAAGCAAATGCAACCTCATATGGCCAACATGACTTTTTTTTCTTCCAATGTGCTTAAAAAAAAATCAAGCCACAAGGAATAGAAGAAAAACAAACATGTGGGCAATACTAAGTACCCCTTTACCACTTTACCATATAAGAGGGTAAAGCGTCCAGGCGCTGTGACTCTTTAGCCCATCAACATGTGTGCAGACCTTCGCTTGTCTGGAGCAGTCAGACACGTGTTAACGCAATGTCAAAGGGGAAAGACATCATCAGTGGTCTCAGAGGAGCAATTGGTGCTGCACATCAATCTGGAGCAGAGAGACGAAACATCCAAGACAGGAATGTACACTCCACCACATTTACCTCAAATTCAGATGGTCCAGTGGTCAGAGAAATACAAAAATATAACCATAACCAACAGTCCTCACCACACATGTGAGATGTGAAGCCCACAAGACCAGAACCAGAAGGAGACTAAACCAGTACCATTTACATGGAGTTTCCAGGAGAAAACCTCTTCTGTCTAAAAAGTACATCGGACCACGACTGATGTCCACAAACCTGCTACTGGAGAAACCAGCAAACCTCTGGGCATAATGTCCTCTGGACAGATGAGACCAAAGTGGACATGTTTGGTCTTAATGAACAGCACCATGTGGGGGGAAAACCAAACCCAAGGGTTCAGTAGGAACACGTGATCTGTGGTCGTAACTAGTGATGCACCGAAATGAAAATTTGTGGCCGAAACCGAAACCGAAAATAATAATAAACACTTGGCCGAATACCGAACAATACCGAACATGGTTCTTCGCAGTTTTTCATTTATTTTGCCAATTTTTTCACCATTGCATAAATCAAATAAATGTGATTTAGGCATGCTTTTAAAAGAAAAATATCTTTTACAAAATGACAAGGTAGAAAACATTTGTTGAACATAAAAAACTGAACATTTTTTAATTTCCCAGCATTTCTTAAATATTCCAGCAGACATTATACCAGCAAAGAACAATAACTTAAAATAAATAAATTAGCAAAATACATTTTTTGGCCATCTTTGAGCTTACGTTAGGCTTAACTGACTGAACATTGTAACATAGGCCTTAAAACAATAAAAATGCATTAAAGCGCTCAGGGTTTTTTATCATTTCAAATGATAAATCAAACTTGTAGCTGAAAGACTTTGTAGATGTGCCCCCTCTAGATATTTGAGCAGAACATTCATTGCAAACAGCCATTCTTGTATTATTCTTTGCCACTCTAAAATACTTCCACACTGCTGACATGTTTGCACCGCACCAAATCACTCCACGCTCTTTTATCTGTTTGATTTCGTCATCTAAACACACCTGTAATAGATTGATTTATATTGTTTTGGTTCCACCTGCTGGTGCATGTTAGGTCAAATTCTTATGTGGTTAGTTTTTTGTTGGCCAACACTTTATGTGGTGCGCAACAGTTACGGAGTGGCCAGTCTATTTATATTACAACGCCGTTATTAATTGTTCGTTTTTTTCCCCACTTATTCCACCGAACACCGAAAGTTTTTTTTTGCCATTTTCGGCCGAACAATTTCGGTTACCGAACAATCGGTGCATCACTAGTCGTAACCATAGCTGGAGATGTTTTGTAGCCTCATCAAATCCTACGATGCCAACCGGACCTCTCTCTGCTCCTGGAGATGATCACCTTCCCGCCTTGAGAGCGTTCTCAGCTCGACGTGAGTGCTAGGGGTAAAAAAAAAAGAATGCTTTATTCTTGAGAGCGCTTCTCTTTGAGGGTACATGCTGTAGAGACTGGAGCAGCCTGTCCTCGTCGGAGGTCGGAGGTGTCGGGCCACAGATTCACCAAGCTGTCCAGCCGTATGTTTATTGTCATCTGTGGAGATGAAGTCCACAGTCGGAGCGAGCAAAGCTGCCGTTCTCTTGACGACGACTGTCCGCAGGCTGCCTGACACCTTCTTCCTAATGTGACACTTAAAACCAACAGACAGGAAGCAGTACCACGGCACATAAAGGCCAGAGTCAGAGTCGCTCATGCTGAAACAAAGAGGACGTTTAAAGGTTGTTTGTGTCGGCTCAGTGTGGACTCTCCGTCTCAGCGATCCGTCGTCCTCCGAGCATAAAAACCCCATATGAGGTCCGCCGGCTGCCAGCACACTTCCACAGACACCAGGTCACTTTTCTTCCTCCTGACGCAGCAGACAAAGCTGCCGCTCTGTCAGAGCAGGTCTACACGAGGAGGACAGTGTCTGCAGCTGAAAGCCCACTAAAGGGCCCCCGGGGCTTCTGGAGGCAGGAGCAGGAAACGTTCTGAAAGTGAAGAATGGGCGTGTTTGAAGAGCCCTCTGGTGCGCTTGGTTTTACTGTTGGCTGCAGAGCCGAGCGGCCTGCGGGGAGGAGACGCTTCCAGAGCCGTAGCATCATCGCTTAGCAACAGCACCTTTTAGCCGGGTGAAAGCTCAGGAAGTCCCCCGACTGCAGTGAAGATGCTGCTGTGGTCCCACAGGAACATTCACATGAACAAACACAGGGGTTGCATACAAGAATGCACACATCTTCATAAATAACAGTTATTTTAAGCTGGCTTGGTCCCGGCTCATTCCTGGCTCGGTCCTACTTCACTTTAGGTGCTTATCTGCTGCGTCAGGAGGAAGAAAAGTGAGCTGGTGTCTGTGCGAATTAAGACCTAACAGAACCCGACAACATGAAGAAACAACTTTTAATGCCATGTAATCAGCACGGTTAACGTCAGGAAACTTGGTCACATGTGTGGCATCAAGCTGTGGAAGCTTTCAACTAAATGCAGAAACTGTGGCTGTATCTTCATTAACTACTTCCTGTTTATGAATCCAGCGGGTAGAAGTCATGCGGATTCCAGAAATATCCATCGGCATTTGTAAATGCTGGTTGGCACAAAAAACCCTCACAAGTAGCAACTGTTGTTTACGACAACCTTTCTGACCACAGACACATTTAAGATGATGGTTTTGAGGGAAAACAAGATAAACACTGTCATTTCAGTGTCCTTTGAAAAGTAGTCTTATACAGAAGCCCAGAGTTCACTAAAGGGACACTGGAAGAGAGGTAAAGATGTACTTCTGTGGTACCAGTCCAGCACCAGAAACTGGTTTGATAAGAGGTACGAGACACCCAGAGATGGATGGATGGATGGATGGATGGATGGATGGATGGATGGATGGATGGATGGATGGATGATTGGATGGATGGATGGATGGGTGGATGAATGGGTGGATGGGTGGATGGATGGATGGATGGATGGATGGATGGATGGATGGATGGATGGATGGATGGATGGATGGATGATTGGAAGGATGGATGGGTGGATGGATGATGGATGGATGGATGCTGGGTGGATGGATGGATGGATGGGTGGATGGATGGATGGATGGGTGGATGGATGGATGCTGGGTGGATGGATGGATGGATGGGTGGATGGATGATGGATGGGTGGATGATGGATGGATGGATGGATGATTGGATGGATGGATGGATGGATGGATGGATGGATGGATGGATGGATGCTGGGTGGATGGATGGATGGATGGGTGGATGGATGATGGATGGGTGGATGATGGATGGATGGATGGATGGATGATGGATGATGGATGGATGGATGGATGGATGGATGGATGGATGATTGGAAGGATGGATGGGTGGATGGATGATGGATGGATGGATGCTGGGTGGATGGATGGATGGATGGATGATTGGATGGATGGATGGATGGATGGATGGATGATGGATGGATGGATGGATGGATGGATGGATGGATGGATGATTGGATGGATGGATGGATGGATGGGTGGATGGATGGATGGATGGATGGATGATTGGATGGATGGATGGATGGATGGATGGATGATTGGATGGATGGATGGATGGATGGATGGATGGATGGATGGATGGATGATTGGATGGATGGATGGATGGATGGATGGATGGATGGATGGATGGATGATGGATGGATGAATGGGTGGATGGGTGGATGGATGGATGGGTGGATGAATGGGTGGATGGGTGGATGGATGGATGGATGGATGGATGGATGGATGGATGGATGGATGGATGGATGGATGGATGATTGGAAGGATGGATGGGTGGATGGATGATGGATGGATGGATGCTGGGTGGATGGATGGATGGATGGGTGGATGGATGGATGCTGGGTGGATGGATGGATGGATGGGTGGATGGATGATGGATGGATGGATGGATGGATGGATGGATGGATGATTGGATGGATGGATGATGGATGGATGGATGGATGGGTGGATGGATGGATGGATGGGTGGATGGATGGATGCTGGGTGGATGGATGGATGGATGGGTGGATGGATGATGGATGGATGGATGGATGGATGGATGGATGGATGATTGGATGGATGGATGGATGGATGGATGGATGGATGGATGCTGGGTGGATGGATGGATGGATGGGTGGATGGATGATGGATGGGTGGATGATGGATGGATGGATGGATGGATGATGGATGGATGGATGGATGGATGGATGGATGGATGGATGGATGATTGGAAGGATGGATGGGTGGATGGATGATGGATGGATGGATGCTGGGTGGATGGATGGATGGATGGATGATTGGATGGATGGATGGATGGATGGATGGATGGATGATGGATGGATGGATGGATGGATGGATGGATGGATGATTGGATGGATGGATGGATGGATGGGTGGATGGATGGATGGATGGATGGATGATTGGATGGATGGATGGATGGATGGATGGATGGATGATTGGATGGATGGATGGATGGATGGATGGATGGATGGATGGATGGATGGATGGATGGATGGATGGATGGATGGATGATGGATGGATGGATGGATGGATGGATGGATGGATGGATGGATGGATGGATGATTGGAAGGATGGATGGGTGGATGGATGATGGATGGATGGATGCTGGGTGGATGGATGGATGATGGATGGATGGATGGATGGATGGATGGATGGATGATAGATGGATGGATGGATGGATGGATGGATGGATGGATGGATGGATGATAGATGGATGGATGGATGGATGATAGATGGATGGATGATGGATGGAAGGATGGATGGGTGGATGGATGATGGATGGATGGATGCTGGGTGGATGGATGGATGGATGGATGGATGGATGGATGGATGGATGGATGGATGATAGATGGATGGATGGATGGATGGATGGATGGATGGATGATTGGATGGATGGATAGATGGATGGATGGATGATGGATGGATGGATAGATGGATGGATGATAGATGGATGGGTGATGGATGGATGGATGGATGGATGGATGGATGGATGGATGGATGGATGGATGGATGGATGGATGGATGGATGGATGGATGGATGGATGGATGGATGGATGGATAAATGGATGGATGGATCAACACTGGTGGTTCATGACTGAACGTTTCTCTTAAGTATTTGTCTGTAATCAAAGATGAATAAATCAAACAAAGGCCTCGACATGAAGCCACACAAACAAACAGCCTCCCATCGGCTCCCAGAAAGCAAAGTGCCATAATGTTGGCAGTCTGAGCTGAAGAAAACGGAGAGGGTCAACCTTCAGACTGCTTCTTTCATTTAACCTCAAATCAGTGTGAGATCACAGCTGGAGTAGGAAATATTCTCTTCCTGTTCACATGTCAAACAAAACCAAACTTGGTGGGAACGTTTGTCCTGAAAAACACTCTGACTTTAAGGTCAAACACACAAGGCCTTCATTTTGATGACTTAAATGTGTTTATTCTTAGAACGAAACAGAAGCTGAGCTCAGCAGCTCATACGGAGCATTCACAGCTCTGAGCAGATTTCAGAGGGACAATGTTCCCGTTTGAGGAATGATCAGAATGCTACAGGAGGTTAGGAGGAACTGTGAAGAAAGAAAATACTATACATACTCATACTATACTATATGTCTTCTGCAGAGCTGCTGGTGTGAAGAAGCTCTTCAGTCATTATAGAGCAGGGGTCGGCAACCCAAAATGTTGAAAGAGCCATATTGGACCAAAAACACAAAAAACGAATATGTCTGGAGCCGCAAAAAATGAAAGGTCTTGTATAAACCTTAGAATGAAGACAAATGGTGAAAGGAGAAATGTCGAAAAAAAAGTCAAAATGTGGAGATTAATGTTGAAGTACAATCTCGAGAAAAAAGTTCAAATGTTGAGAAAAAACTCGAAATGTTGAGAAAAAGTCGAAATGTCGAGAAAAAAAGCCGAAATGTTGAGATTAAAAAGGAAAGGAAAAAAGGAAGAAAAAAAGAGGAAAAAAAGGAAAGAAAGAAGAAAAAAGAAAAAAAAAAACAAGAAAAGAAAGAAAAAAAGGAAAAAAAGAGAAAAAAAGAGAAAATAAAGACAAAGAAAGAGAAAAAAGGAAGAAAAAAAGAAGAAAAAAGGGAAAAAAATAAGAAAAAAGCAAAAAAAACAAGAAAAGAAAGAAAAAAAGGAAAAAAAAGAAAAAAAGAGAAAAGAAAGAGAAAAAAAGAGAAAAAAAGGAAGAAAAAAAAGAAGAAAAAGGGGAAAAAAAAGGTGAAACATTTTTGAAAAAGCTCCAGGAGCCACTAGGGTGGCGCTAAAGAGCCGCATGCGGCTCTAGAGCCGCGGGTTGTGGACCCCTGTTATAGAGGAATACTGATTGAGATCCAGGAAACGACCTGCGGTTCAGAAATATTATGCAGCATGTGCATGATGGTGCCCTCTGGCAACATGACACGTTTAATTTATGACACCGTACCAAACGTTCCTCCATGCATTATCTATACCTGTCTCAAGACAGGAGCGTGAGTGGAGCTAAGGAAACACGGACCAGGAGCGACACCCTGCATTTTGAAGCGACAGGACTGCAGATGCATTGGAAACTTGCAGTCCATCGATTGACCACTAGGGGGTGGCTCCAAGCGCAAGTTGATGTTGTTTGCCCTTCATGTTAAAATACATTTGCAACCAGAAGCAAAACAAAAAACAAATAGTTTTGGTCTCCGTAGCTGGGCTTCACATCCACGACAGTTGTTCAAGAGTTGATTTGTATGCACTTAATCAAGTGAACTTCTAAAACCACACATTCATGTTTGGTAATTTGGAGCGTTATTTATTTGAGTGACAGCTGCATTGCAATCTATAATATTAATGTGAGCTGTCATCACTTTTGATTCTTTAGGTTTTGTGGCACTTTGCATATTTGTGAACTTGCCAACAACTGACTGAACCAAGCTGCGAATGCAGAGAGCAGAGAGCAGAATCATTGCTAATTTAGAAGATAACATCGCTGTTGTTCTGTTAATTTTGTAAACAGACCACCATGACCAGCTCTGAATTGGCCTCAGCAACCAAATCAACCGTCTGATGAGTGCTGGCTCCGAGGATCAGCTGGTCTGTCAGCGGCCCAGACTGAGCGATGGCTTCCTTCATAGGCTTTAAAAACTAGCTCCAGATGTAGTCTTCCAAAACATATGGATGACAAAAAAAATGAGAGTGAGAGAAGCTTCAAGCTCCAACGCTTTTTAATTTTTTTTAGTTTGTCTCAGCGCTGCTGAAAAGTCTGTTGGTAGCCGCGGGCAGCTATGAAGTGACAGAGCTCCTGGTAGATCTGGTCGTTCCTTATCGCCCGTCTAGATCCCTTTATAATTCTCTCCTCAGCCACCAGGTTTATGAACATCTGCACCTCAGAGTTGGATCATAAAACAGACTTTTGCGCTGCCATTGCCTGTCGGATAAAATTAACAAAATGAACTCCTGACTCAGATGTTTGACGGCCCCGCCCCCGACCCCGACCAATTGGTGGCGTGTAGTGTGATGACGTCAGATACAGCCCGACTCAGCCCGCTTAGAACCTCGACAGAGTAGTTACAGAAAAAGTATCTACTCGGCACGTTAGACCCCTAATGGAAAGGCGCCAAACTGAGGCGAGTCGAGTCGGGCTGAGTAGTGGTAGTAGTACTAGTGTTAAAGCACCTATAGTGTCTTCCTTTGGTACTTGGAAGTCAGAATTTCCAAGTTCCACATCAGATGTTTCAACTGTAACATCTTAAATAATTCGTCTTCCACGAATCCAGAAATAAAAAGTAGAGGAGGTAAATATCGTACTACCTCCCGTTCTCTGTTTGGTTCATCGTTGCCAGCGATAGCGGACACCTGAAGTTAGTGTGAGGTTGGAACAACGTTGTATTCCAACATTTGATTGTAATTGCATTATGATGTAGATTTGAAAATTGGGTTTACTCTAAAATCCTAATGTTGGCTTGACGTCTAATCATAGTAAGGTAACATTGACTAGATGTTGGATGATGCTTGCCAGCACTACATAATTAGCGATCTAACGTTATCTGACTATTCAACCTGTATCCTACCAAGGACCAACTTTACTGTAATGTGTCATCTTGTCAGGGTTTGACACTTCCCCCCAGTTTGAGTTTCGGTTCCTGTGTCCCATTGGCCCTGATTGTCTGCACCTGTGTCTCGTCGTGTCTCGTTATCCCCTCAGTATATCTGGTCTTGTCATTCCTTTGTTCCCTGTCGGTCCGTACTGTTTCTACCTCCATGTCTCCCCGTAGTTTTTCATGATCCTGGCTTTTGTTGATCCTGCTCTGCAGCGCTTTTAGTTCTTGTTTTTTGTAAATAAACCCTTTTTGTTGAGGCCTCCGGCCTCCTACTCTCTCTCCTGCGTTTGGGTCCTCATCTAACCAATCACAACACATCTGACCGTTTCGACCATCAATCAAGCGGAGAACAGCTTTGTTGCTACCAAAGTCACTGAAACATGTTGGCAGATGTTTGAGCGCAGTGTACCACATGAAACTGGTTTGAGGTCAGTAAGAACAACAAGATTCATACATAAGGCCCCCCCCCCCCGGATTATAGGGTGCATTTTTGAGAAAAATTAAGGATTTTAAGTGCGCCTAACACCGTGTCCACACTGCATGCGACGCGAGCGTCAGCGTCAAAAACAGTTCCATTGCTTTATTTTTTATTTGCACTGTCTACACTGGTTGCGAGCGACGCAGCGCGATGCGGCGCGCCGCTTTGAGCTGGACTTTTGTCGCACGCCCTGCTTCTATTTTCTTCCCGTCGGTCGCGTTGAAAGCCGGTTGAAAGTTGAAAAAAAAGTTGAAAGCGCTGTAGGAAACAGTCATTTCAATACAAGAACCTCAATAAAGTGGCAGCTGGCTGGAGGGAGATCGCCAAGGAGCTGAAGAAGAAAATAAGAATAAGACAATAGGATAAGATAATATTTCTTTCTGCCTCTTTATTGAGGTTTTTGTAGTGAAATGAGGAGATATCATAAAGATAACTTCTCATTTCGGGTTTCAGCCGTTCCTCGTTTACTACAGCGCTTTCAATGCGAGCGGCAGGAAGAAAATAGAATAGATGGAAATATCACAATATCAAGCTTATTTTCTGTTTAGAAAATAAATAAAAAGTACTCACCCATCTTTTACTTGTCTAGGAGTTCTTTTAGGAGTTTCTTTCAGGAGCGCACGGGCGGTTGGTGGGGCGAATAAAAGGCGAGTCTCGGGCGGGTGAATAAAGGCAGATTTATGGTTCCACGTACGGCGTAGGGTACGCGGCGACGCGCACCGTTCGGTGAGTGCGACGCATACCCTACGCCGTAAGGTCTGCGTTGGTGTAACGCGGAACCATAAATCAGCCTTTTAAAAGGCGAGTCTCAGCTGTCAATCAAAAGAACGTGGTAGAACGTGGGGCCGATAACGCGTTCAGTGTGGACAGAGCGCGTCCGATGCCACGCAGTGCGGCGCGACAGTCGGACGCTCGCATGCAGTGTGGACAAGCTGTTATAGTGCGTCAAATACGGTAGTATTGCTAACGATGGATTTGGGCAGTTTCTGTAACCAACAGTAGGAACCTGAGACCCACACTTCGGGACAGCTACACATCCCACATGGTACCCAACTCATTTGATCCTCCCACGTCAGTCATTTGGGGTACTTAACTAGGCCAGAGTACCACCCTGGTAACCCACCCCTGAACAAGGGACCCTGGACTTGTTGTTTCTGTTTGATACAAATCAAAAAGAATCACTGTTGGTCTCCCCCAGGTCCATCCCCATGGATCAGTTTGCTGGGGGAGACCCGGCAGTTACCCCAACAGCGTAGGACCATTCAGGCACACAAATCCCTCCCCCAAGATAAGGTAGCAACTCAAGGACACTCATCTAATTCTAATAAAATAAATCATCTAATAAGGATGCTCTCTGGATGCCTGGAACACATGTCCAACCAGGAAGAGGACCCAGAGTACACCAGAGAGATTTATGAATAGCTGAGAAGAGGTAGAGGGACTGACCAGGTAGAGGTAGATCTGGGTCTTTCTGATTAGGCTGCTGCCCCTGCAACCAAATGTGGATAGGTGGAAATTGACGGATGTGGAACAGTGTCATCAACATACATTAAAAATAAATGACCCACACTAAGCAAATTAAAAAAATGAACTGCACTTTGGTAGAAACTTTCACGTATGCCACAAATACTTACAAAAAAAGTTATGAAAGAGAGAATCTTGTAAGATTTCTGAATCTGTCAGAAAACAATCTCAGGCTCTTTAGCTACATGACCTTTGAGATGATCACACTTTACAAAGTAAAACCATCAATTTGGAGCTATGATGAGAAATATTGCAGCTATTCTTTTACTGCTGTTATTTTTCCTCTCCGGCAGCTCTGTGTCACAGGAATTAGATTTTTTTTGTTCTTACATGCCTAATGAAAAAATAATCAACTTGTCAAATGCAGCACTTAACCATCTGATCACCTGAACAGCTGTAAAGAGCAGGGATGGGTTTTATGGCAGGAGAAACCGGATTTGAAAATTAAGATTAGAAATAACAATCATCTCCTCCATCGTATTGTATCATATCGTATCATGTTGTATTGTGTTGTACCTTACCATATTGTATCGTATCACGTCATATCGTACCGTAGTGTACTATATCATACTGTATCATATCATATCATATCGTAAAAGGCTGGACATTCCTTTAGGGGTTGGGAGTGAGGTTGGGTTTTGTTCATGAGTGAGGAAAGAATGGACATTGTATGAGAGTGCGCACTAGAATGGAAACTCTGAGAAAGTTGGGCCAAAGGTTTACCAGTCGATCTCTGTTCCTATTCTCTCCTCTGGTCACCAGCTTCTATTCTATTCTATTCTATTCTATTCTATTCTATTCTATTCTATTCTATTCTATTCTATAAACAGAGGCTGGTCAAATACCTGAATGTAAATTAACGGCCTGTATAATAAAATTAAGTTAACATGTGCGTTAACTGTTTATGTTTTCCTAATTCTACTTGAAGCCTGCATATAAACGTGAATAACATTTTGGTACCATTGTAGCAGGTTGATGCGTCGAAGCTATAAGCACATTTCTGATGAGGAGAAATGGGAGGAGCCTTTTTTTTTTCTCTTTTTTTTTTTTTTCTAAAACCCAAACTTGGACGGTTGCAAAACCCCTGTACAAAAGGTTCTTGAACATGTGATCAATCCGGCTGATTACTTCAGTTGAGGAGTTTTGAGGCCATTTGTTTTTTTTCTATAGATATATTTATTGAGGGCAATAAAAAAAAAAGATTTACAATAACAATAGAAATATCAATATTTTCCCCTTTTTTAACTTTTCATAACAATAATTAAACACAAATAAATAAATAATAATAATAATAATAATAAGAAGAAGAAGAAGAAAGAAAGAAAGAAAAAATAAATAAATAAATATATATATATAAATAAATACAACAACACACCCCTCTCCCCTTCCATTCCCTCCTTCATATGGTCAATACATTACATCATTCAAAATCATTTAGCTTCTTTTCACATATGCAAAACAATACTGGAGCAAAGGAATAATAAAGTAATTAATCAAGTCCTGAAAAAACATTCTTTAATGCAGTAGATGATTCAGATCATTAGCTAGTCCAATAAAAGCAAAAAATCCAAAAAGGGTCCCCAAATAAGGTCAAAGTCCCTAGGTTTTTTTTCTAACAGGATACAATATTTTTTCTGGAGTGCTATATGATACAAGTTCATTGATCCACTGTTTGGGTGCTGGGCATTTTTCTGATTTCCAATGTTTTTAAATACAATTTTTTGCTGCAGTGCCTGCAAGCAGAATGAAGTACTTTTTATGATAAGTCATATTTAGTGAACTGATATTTCCCAGTATCCAGACTTTAGGATCAAGAATGTAGGATTTTTAAAATGTCAGAGATTATTTTAACAACGTATTTCCAGAAAGCATCTATAATCGGACAGTTCCAGAGCATATGGAGAAGATTTCCAGTGTTTATTTTACATCTTTGGCACATGGCAGAGAACGCACTATTAAGTTTATTTAATCTATAGGGAGTGTAGTAGATTTGATGTAAAGTGTTGAATTGAATTTGTCTGTGTTTGGTGGATATTAGCATAGTATGTGTTTTTTCTAAAAGAGTGTACCAATCCTTGTCCTCATATAAAGGGAGGAGCATAATTAATAACTAGGTTTGCAATGGGGACCTCATACACTCACACAATTCCTGTGTGTACGAGCACAGGTTTACATGAGTATACAGGTGTTAGATTAGAGGTACACTTGCTCCCATCAGGGATGTGATGCCCTATCCTCTGAAAGCAAATGTGTGCTGAATGTTTTCATGAAGCAACACCGCCATCTGCTGGACATCTGGATACGATTTTCTTCATGGGTATTTAACTGTTCCTGTGACATTTATCAGCCTCGTGTCTGTAATTACCAGCAAATCTATTTTTGAAGTCATCTCAGCGAACCTCCAACCCTGCTCCAGCCTTGACCAGCCTCCTCCACACTCACCTCTTACCTCACGATGAGACCACAGTTAATGCTGCTCTGGTGCTGCAGAAATCGGTAACACTTTACAATAAGGGTCCCTTAATTAACGTTAGTCAGTGCATTATTAAGCATTAATTAACAGTTTAATAATAGTTAAATAACCATTATTACGTATTACTTAACATTAATTAGCATATTAGTTAATGCATTAATAAACAGTTAATTAATATCTACTGCTCAGAGTTAATTAATACATTAGTAAGCATTAATGAACGTTACATTATGTAATTATTTATCCTTATGTATGCATTACTTAGTATTAATTAATACATTAGTTAATATATAGGTAAAACGTTAATAATGCCCTACAATAAGGGTCCAGAAAGCATTTACTAATGGTTAAGTAATGCTTATGAGCCACTCCTATACATTTATTAAGGTTTATGTCAGGTTACCGTTCATAAGGTCAGGTGAGATACCTGATAACATACACAGCACCATTAGGAAATGATTTAAGGCTTTAAATAGTTGTTTAATAATGCCCATCCAGGTAACATGTACACCATTAGTGAATGATTAGTAGATGTATTAGGTAGCTGTTATTTAATGCTTATTCACTCCAAATAAACACCATTAGTAAATGATTACTAGGGACATTATTAACGTTTAACTAATCTATTAATTAATACTAAGTAATGCATACATAAGGATAAATAATTACATAATGTTACTTTTATTAATGCTTACTAATGTATTACCGTAATTAACTCTGAGCAGTAGACATTAATTAACTGTTTATTAATGCATTAACTAATATGCTTATTAATGTTAAGTAATACATAATAATGGTTATTTATCTATTATTAAACTGTTAATTAATGCTTAATAATGCATTAACTAACGTTAATTAAGGGGCCCTTATTGTAAAGTGTTACCCAGAAATCTATTACCTGTTGAAGGCTTTGTGTTACACCTTGTTTTTACATTTTAAATAAACCTGGAATGAGTGTGTGTGGTTGTTAGTCTTTATGTGTCTCTGGACAGGCGACCTGTCCAGGCTTCCAGACAGCTGGGATTAGGCTCTGTTAGATCCCTGTGACCCTGGACAGAAATAAGCGGGTATTAATGATGGAGGGAAGCTGCAGCAGGTGCGCCAGGTACAACACGTTTCTAGATAAGGCACTCGCTGATGTGCAGCATCTTTATTCTGTAGCAGGCTTCACAGGTGCTCGACTGTCCATCCTCAGTGTCAGAAGGGGATTTAACTGGGTTACTGAACCTGCTGCAGGATCAAACTCGAGCTTCCTAGACAGCAGAGGAGACTGAGTGAAGCTCAGATATCCAAGAACCCCCTTTTTTTCCCAAACCTTTATTTTAAGATTTTAAACACAGTCATAACATTGACCATGAACAATACAAAATCTGGCATCGAGAAAATAAGCAGATACATTACAAGACATACATTGAAAGAAGTCCGTAGGATATTGCATAGCAACATAAATATGACAGTAAGTTAAATGAAATTAAATAAAACTAAGTGAAGCATTACATTTCTCCAAATATTCATTCAATTATGTTAGCAGTGTGTATACATTTTTTGTTCTGAATGTTTTCAATACAGTCAAAGTAATTATTGAAATCGATTTGAAAAACAGGAAAGAAAGGTCGACCCTTGGAAAATTTGGTTTTATGTATGTGGAATTTTGCAATAAGAATAATCAAGTTAATTAAGTGTTGCATTTTCCTATCTTTATTGTTATAGTATAACAATATATCTTTGGCATTTAAATTTGTTGGTGTGTTGGAATATGATGTGATGTAAGCTTCAATTTTTCTTCCAAAGAATCTGGGAAAATTTACATTCAAAGAAAAGGTGCCTAATCGTTTCTGCTTTGGTATTACAAAATACACAATTAACATCAATATTTACAAATTCTGAGACAAATCTGTTAGTAGGGTAGATGTTATGTATAATTTTATATTGAACTTCTTTTATTTTATTGGAAATAGCTAATTTATTTGGAAGGAACCATGTTATGTTCCACTTAATATCAGAGAGAGAGGAATACCATACAAATTTTCCTCTAGGCGTGATTTTCCTTTTCCTGAAGAAATTATTCCTTATATGCTTATTATTATAGTGGTGACTCATGATGTTTATTCCATTAATAAAGAGGGTAAAGTCAACTTCCTCTGCCTCCTGCCTTACAAAATGACCTTTCATCAGTCGGAAAATGCTGCTGGGAATAGCGTTGATCACTATTTGAAATTCTTTATATGTAACAGGGAAAATTTTAGACGTAAGAAATTCTTCATAACTAAACATTTCACCTTCATCATTTTGTTAATCTTTAAAGTAGATTATTCCTTAGTCAATCCAATGATTCAGAAGTAGTGATTCCTTCTCCTAGTTATGAACTCATTATTCCATATAATAATTTTATGTGGAGGGAAGTTATGCACAAAACACATTTTTGCTGCTGAAAGGGCTTGTTGGTGAAAATTAGATAATTTTAGCGGTAACTTTGAAACATCATAACTACAACTGAATAGAAAAGGTAACCCTCCACCTTTCCCAAAAATATTTTGTGGTATAAAGTAAAGGGACTTCGGTTTTCTCTAAATTCTTTTATCCAATTTGTATTATATAGTTGATATCCATATACCGGTAGTCTAACAGCTCTTGGGGATGCTAAGATTTCTTTCTTTAAATGATGACATTTGTTTTTCGCGACAAAACTAATTAGGGTATTATTTATTTCTTTACAGAGGGATTGTTGAACAAAAAGAGAGAGAGTAGGATATACAAATCTAGAGATAATGTTTGATTTACTGAGAAGAACTCTACCTAATAGGAACAAATCTCTTTGAAGCCACATATTGAATATACTTTTAGTTTTTTGTATTTTAGGTTTAAAATTTTCGACGTTCAAGTAGATCTTTAGAAATATGAATTCCGAGATATTTAACACTTTCTTTA
The DNA here is from genome assembly GCF_033807715.1 of Cololabis saira. NCBI lineage: Eukaryota > Metazoa > Chordata > Actinopteri > Beloniformes > Belonidae > Cololabis > Cololabis saira. The sequence continues at coordinate 37,340,142 of NC_084592.1, read as the reverse complement.
ACTGGTATTTTACATATTAGTGTTTCATTTTTTTTGTAGAGACATAATATTTCACATTTTGTCAAATTAAGTTTTAACCCTGATGCATCAAAAAGGTGTCTATTATTGTTAGTACTGTCTCTATGTGTTGTTTATCTTCCAAAAATAAGACTGTATCGTCTGCTAATTGAGTTATCCTAATCTCTCTCAAAAATCTTTAAACCTGGAAAAACATTGCTCTGTCGAATTTGTATTGAAAGCAATTCCACAACTATAAGAGAGAGAAATGGAGAGCAACGACAGCCTCGACCCACTGATCCACACACTGAAAATCTTTTTGTGGTATTTGGGAATAATACAACACAGCTGCTAATAAAACATTCTAGTATAGGTTATAACATTTTAAATCTCTTCAAAATTAGAAATAAAAAAGTTTAAAGAGATTTAAATTGATGCTCTACACTCGAATGTACGACGGAGTATTAGGGCCAAACAAAAAAAGAAAATTACGAGAATAAAGTCATAATATTACGAGAATAAAGCCGTAATATATTATAAATATATAAATATAACTTCACAAGATGCTCAATATTCCTCATTTTAACACAGGGAGAAGAAGCTCTTCCTGTTAGAGTTCTCATAAATTATATTCTCATAATATTACGACTTTATTCTTGCAACATTACGACTTTATTCTCGTAATGTTACGACTTTATTCTCGTAATATTACGACTTTATTCTCGTAATGTTACGACTTTATTCTCGTAATTTTACGACTTTATTCTCGTAATATTACGACTTTATTCTCATAATATTACGACTTTATTCTATTACGACTTTATTCTAGCAACATTACGACTTTATTCTCGTAATTTTACGACTTTATTCTCATAATATTACGACTTTATTCTATTACGACTTTATTCTCGTAATTTTACGACTTTATTCTAATTATATTATGACTTTATTCTCGTAATTTCCAATTTTTTTTGTCTTAGTTTGGCCCTAATACTCCGTCGTACGAATGCCTTATAGAAGTCTATGAATAAAATTAAAGCCTCTGAATCAATATATTCAGAGTAATCTATTAAATTAAGGATAAAGCTAATGTTGCAATTTATATGGCGATTATTCATAAAGACAGTTTGATTTTCATTTATGATTTCACTTAAACCTTTTCTTAAACGCCTGGCGAAAATAGGTGAGAGTATTTTATAGTCAACATTGAGCCATGTTATTGGCCTCCAGTTATCCAACAGAAGGTGGTCTTTGTCTGGCGTGGGAAGCAAAGTTATCATACCTTGTTTCGTGGTTGTGGTCATTTCTTCATTATTTGTACATTCTTTCAGCTTTTCAAAAAGAGGCCTTTCAATTATATCCCAAAAGTATTGGTAAAATTCGACAGGAAGACCGTCCATTCCTGGAGATTTACCTTTTTTCATTTTGTTTACGGCTTCAATAATTTCAACTTTAGAGATTGATTTTTAACATCCAATTCAAAATTATCTGATATTTGAGGAGTAAAATCTATAACATTTTTAATACATTCTTCACCGTTTATTGAGTTATAATTAGAGCTGTAGGCTTATAGATGTGAGTAAAATTGAAAAGTGTGATTTGCTATAACAGTTGAGTTGGAAGTTACATAGTTATCTGTTTTTAGAGATGTGATATTACTTCTCTTGAAGTTTATTTTTTTAAGGTGAAAAAATAGCTTGTATTCTTCTCCCCTTCCTCTAACCATTTAGTTCTGGAGCGTACAAAGGCTCCTTTGGGCATATTAATATACAGACACTCTAAATCAAAACTCTCTATCGTTGTTTGATTGGTGTCTAGCCGTTTAACATGCCGTTCAGACCGTTGACCTCGTCAAATGAACATCAGATACTCGTTTAATGCTGCAGAGCTTAGCACTTACACGTCTGCGAGGGTCGCCATCTTGTACGCCCCCTCGATATACAAGAAACCCAAACAACAACAGTTGTGAGTTTTACGTCACTAACTGTGAGGCAGCAGCACCATCTGCTGGACATGTCTGTGATCATCACCTCCAGAATACATTTCATCATGGCTCGGTGCTGGGACGTCTGTAACCATTGACCCTACCACCTAGGGTTGCCACCTTTCAGAAATAGAAATAAAGGACGCCCCAATTTCAGCAGCGCACGAGCCAAAAAAAAAGCCCCAAAACTTCTAAACTGAATAAAAATGTGTTTATTTTATATGAAAAAACGTGTTCTTTAATAGCATTGAACTTGCATGACTGTACAGACAGCCAACTATATAGCAGCTGAAATAGCCTCCTATGCTCTGTATGTCCACATCAGCCAAGGTGTAGAATATTGCTTCAGGTGAAGAATATGGTGTAAAAGTTAACTTATTTTCATTAATTCAACTAGAATTTGGTGTAAAAGTTAATCTATTTCAATAATTCAACTAGAATTTGGTGTAAAAGTTAATTTATTTCAATAATTCAACTAGAATTTGGTGTAAAAGTTAATCTATTTCAATAATTCAACTAGAATTTGGTGTAAAAGTTAATGTATTTCTATAATTCAACTATAATTTGGTGTAAAAGTTAATTTATTTCAATAATTCAACTTAAAAGGTGAAACTAATATATTACCTAGTCTTATTACATGCAAAGCATGATATGTTGAACCTTTATTTGTCATAATTTTGATGATGGAATTGATCAATTGAATTGATTATTGATAAATTTATTGTTGATGTGTGTGTGACAGACGTGTGTATGGGGGGTTAATGAAAATACGGGACAAATCGCGTCCCGTATTAGTTCAATACGGGACGCAACATTTTTTTCTCAAATAAAGGACAATTCTGTATTTTACTGGACGGGTGGCAACCCTACTACCACCGTACAACACTTTCAGGAGATGGAAGAGGCTTGTGGTGATGCTGATGTGGGGTATGTCAGGGCTGGATGGGCCAGTGTTACACCTTCCCACCTCCTGTACCTTTCACACACATCGCAGTCGTGTGGTGTAGAGGTGCAATGTGAATATTCAATGTTTGAACATTGAATATTCACACCTGTGTTCCACCAGCCCGGTTCTGTCTTTTGTCCTGCCCTTCTTCCTCTTGTGTCTGCTTTTCCTTTTGTTGTACTCTCCGGGCGACCCCCATGCTATCCTGGATAATAAGTGGATCAAATTGAGATAAGACCAGTCCAGTGCAGTCACTGACTGGCAGAGGTGGACAGAGTACTCGACCCCAGTACTTAAGTAAGAGTACAAATACTACTGGTCAAAATGTACTCCGTTACAAGTAAAAGTAGCTCAGTCAAAATATTACTCGAGTAAGAGTAGAAAAGTACTTGCTTTTAAAGGTACTTAAGTATCCAAAAGTAAATTAAATTTACTTTAAGTAAAAGTAAGAGAGTAAATTTCTTATTTTCCACATCAGTAAATTACTATATTTTTTCTAAATTAATTTAAGGATCTTTTAACTCTTGTTTCTGAGAATTAACTCTTTGAAACCAGCTGCACTGATGTGCTGCTTTTAGAACCACAATGTTATATAAAACCTGCAGAAACACCAAAAACAAATCAAATGAATGGGATCATAAGAGGACAGCAGATGATGCAGAGTTTATTAACAATCATGAACTGAAACCAAATGAACCTGCACCATCCAACTAAGTCTGGATCTCCCTCAAAGACCACTGCTTTACAAAAAACTACATCTCTGCTTTCAATAACTCAATGTTGAAGTCACTTAACTTTACAGGAAGGACATGTACCAGTACAATATAGCAATATAGAGCATAACAAACTGTCTCCCAATGTCTGTCTGAGAGCGTGCACTGTGATAGGTCTCCTCCTTTGACAAAAACAGCTTGTGTCCAATAGGATTTTAGGGAAGAAGAAAAAAGAGGAGACCTGAAAGTAACGAGTACTTTTCAGCCTTCCTAGAAATGTACTCGAGTAAAAGTAAAAATATTTGTCTTGGAAATGTATTCAAGTAAGAGTAATAAGTACCAAAGAAATCTAATACTCAAGTAAAGTACAAATCCTCTGGATATGTACTTAAGTACAGTACTCAAGTAAACTCCGTTACTCCGTTACTGTCCACCACTGCCTGCATCATTGCAGCCAGGCTCTCCATTGTTCATCTCCAAGGTTTTTTAGGATGCTTCTCATCCAAAGCGGTCAAAGACACCGTTCACAGCATCAAAGCCGATCCACCACCTCAGCAGCCAGAACCAGAGGAGCAAACCTGAGAAAACTTCTCGCAAACCTCACCAGCGTTGCCCATATCAAGGTCTTTCATCTGAGCCAGGAGCCGGGCCTGGGGCTGATTTATGATCAATGACACAGTTCTGTCTGGGACACAGAGCCTGGTCCCAGCCCACTGAAAGTAAATGAATCAACTGGCAGACAGAGGATTTACTGGAAATATGACAGCCACTTATCTTGTTTAGTGCATCAACAAAAACTTCAATAACTGCAGTTCAAATCTAATAAGTTTAGAAAAAATTCTTTCCACTTCAAGCTGCAGAGTTGACCCACGCTGGTTTCATGGGCTTTTGAAGAAGAATCAGCAACGGGAGCAAAAGACTGCTTTTATTAAAAAAGTGAGTGTTTTCCGCTCAACATTTCCCCGTTAATCAAATGTGTGCGCTTGTCGCAGTCAGAGGTGGAAAAAGTACAAAAATATTGTACTTAAGTAAAAGTACAAATTTTCTGCTTGAAAATTACTTAAGTAAAAGTAAAAAGTACCCATTAAAAAAATTACTTAAGTAAAAGTATAAAAGTACCTCAAATTAAATATAATAAAGTACCAAAAGTACATGGTGTAAAATGTACTTAAGTACAAAAGTAAAAAGTAAAAAGTACAAAGTACAAAGTACAAAATTCAAAGTACAAAATTATTTTCAAAAGGATTGCAAAGAAATGAGATCCAAGAATTTGCTTACAACTCTATATAATGGTGATATTATTACATTTTCATTTAATGTAAGACTTTAATTTGTAGCGAGTAACGACGTGTCCAATTTTATATATAGCGGATTAAAAGTACGATTTTTTCCTTGAAAATGTAACGAAGTAAAAGTAAAAGTACAGAAAAATGAAAGTATCAATAAAAGTACAAATTCTCAAAAATCTTACTTAAGTACAATAACGAAGTACTTGTACTTTGTTACTTTACACCACTGGTCGCAGTGCTGAAAACTGGAGTAATCTGTGTCTTTTAAAGAATGTGAAGTTCTCCATTTCTGAGTTGGAGAGGAAAGGTGAGCACTCGCCCGTGTCCGTTCGTGGACGAACATGGACTTCTGAGTCCTCGGGACATCAGAGGAAGGGGCCTGCAGGGAAATCAAATTCATATTCATTCATTCATTCATTCATTCATTCATTTTTCATTTATTCCATATCATGGAAATAGTTCACATATGTTCCATTCCATGATGGAAAAGGGGCAAGAAGAAGAAAGCCTTATATACCAAGCCCCTTTCTCAAAAAAAAAAATAAAACAATTCATATGAAGATGGTCTGTCCGTCTGTTCAACAATCACTACTTATATAATACCAAAAAAAAAAAGAAATAATGAAAAAACTAAACAAAAAAATAAGAAAACATACACACTAACTCACCAACAATATAAAAACAAAACAACAAAATATATTTTACCCGTTAAATTCATATTGTCTAATTGTGTGGTCTTTATACAATTTCTTGAACTGGTGAATATTTTTACAATCTTTTAAATCAGTTGTTAAGGAGTTCCATAATTTTACACCACATACTGAAATACACATTTGTTAGTAGTTCGTGCAAACGTATGTTTAAAATCAAATTTCCTCCTATGGTTCTTATCTTCTGAACTAAACACAAAAAAACGTTGAATATTTTCAGGCAATATTCTGCCTTTTGCCTTGAACATAACCAATAAAGTCTGTAACTATAAATAATAATATCTTTAAATTTAATTAATCCTGCATTGATAAAAAGTCCATTGGTGTGTTCTCTTGCTTCCTTTTTATGTATGATCCTTACTGCTCTCAGATGGGAATGTTGTCCAGTACTTCTGAATGTTATAAAATAGTCTCTCCTTTTAGCCAGCGTGAGGATTTGCTGGTTCTCTCATTCATCCCCTGGCTCTGACACCGTCTCCTTGTTGCTGATCCAGTCCACTGGTCCAGGTTTCTGCAGGGACGCGTGTGCAGCGAGTTCATCGGCTGGACGAACTTTCAGCCTCCACTGAGGTGACGTTGTTGGTGCTGATGAGACGCAGGTGCACACACCCGGGGCAGGTGAACAAGGGGAAGAACTAACACAAGGACCCAGACTTTCAAAATAAATCAGGAACAAACAAACCCAAAACCGTGACAAATATGAGACGTTTAATGCGGGTCAGTGCACGCTACTGACCTGTGCACACCTGTCTTCGGATCTCTGACGTTTAGAGTGGAGGTCGTAGTAATCACTTCAGAATCACTTTCTTAAAAAAAAAAAAAAATCATATGATATTATGACCTTAAAAGTATATTTTTAAAACTTAAAACAAGAGGAGAGAGGGAGAGAGAGGGAGACGGAGAGAGAGAGAGAGAGAGAGAGAGAGAGAGAGAGAGAGAGAGAGAGAGAGAGAGAGAGAGAGAGAGAGAGAGAGAGATGAATGAAATGAATGAAACAACCCCGGGAATTTCAGGCAGGCAATCTCTGAAGTCCGTGCACGTGCCTACGTGTACCCCTCTAAATGGGTCATCTTTACCTCCATCAGGGACCTCACGTATGTAGTAGTAGTAGTAGTAGTAGTGTTTATTTCGAATATGAATCATATAAAAAAGAAAGAAATAAGACAATCGTCTTAACATGAGACATAACAAAGTACATATTCGAAAGGGAGTGAGAAGAAGTAAAACTTATAAACTCTCACCCCCTCTCCTTAAATATGACTAGCTAACACATGCGAACATAACATTATGCAAACATAATAAAAAAAAAAATAATAAAAATAAAAAAACAAAAACAATCAAAACAAGACAATAAAAACATTGTAGCAACATAAGCTACTGACTAGTGTAAGAAAATAAGGATAAAAATAGATAAATAAAAAATAAACACTGTATCATTGCACCCAAGCATTTTGCTCATCCCTGTACCTCTGAAAAATAATATCTTTGTATTTTATTTTAAACGGTTTAATATTTGGACATTGCTTTAATTCCATTGAAAACTTGTTCCATAGCCTCACCCCGCCGACTGAAACACAAAAACCTTTCCTGTTTGTGCGTATTAATGTGACATTAAAATTACTTTTGCCCCTTAAACCATATCTTCCCTCATGAATACTAAATAATTTCTGTATATTTGTTGGTAACAGATCATTTTTTGCTTTGAACATTATTTGCGCTGTTTGATAGCCCACAATATCCATAAATTTGAGTATTTTGGACTTCAGGAATAATGGGTTTGTGTGTTCCTTGTAGTCTGCTGACCCAGACACAGACCCACGTCCTGCTGACCTTGACCTAGGTCCTCCTGACTCAGACCCAGACCTGATCCTGTTCCTGTCCCTGGTGAAGAATGAGCTGTTGCCTGGTCACTGCCTGACCTCCGGAGCAGTCTTTCTTGTCCAGCCTGTCTTCAACCTTCAACTCAAAACTAGTTAGCAGAACTTATGTTCATTTTGAATCAGAAGGACCTGGATCGGAGTCAGGAGGACCTGGGTCAGACAGTACTGCGTTAATACTGTAACTAAAGCATGACTGGTCTGGGCCGGTGGCAGAACCTGATCGATGTGTGTCTCCTCTGACCGGTTCTTCTCAGCCTCTGATTGTGAAAACAAAACTGAAACCACAAAAAACCCAAAACATGTTTTCTTTCCATTTTGAGCTGAAGTTGACATCCGAGCTGTAGAACGTGGTCCCGGTGTTTCCTGAAGGTCCTGACTGAAGCAACAACTTCACACTCATATTGATTCACATGCACAGCTTTCTAAATCTAGTGAAAAGAAAGTGTGCATGTGTTTTTTCCCTTTTACGTGTGCTCAGCGGGTGAAGTTGTGTGGGAGCACCGATGAGGAGAACCGCAGTGTGTTTACAGGACGTCAGGGTTAAGCCGATGTTTTTGAAACACTGTTAGAGAATAGGTGTCTGCGCCACGCTTGTGCACAGGTGGTATTGCTGGTATTTTGTGGCCTGTTCATGTGTAGCGTGGGTGCAGGAGCGGTCAAGACCATGTCCAGGTGGGGGCAGGGTCTGGATCCAGAGGCTGGGAGAGCTCGGGTGGAGTAGACGGGGGTTATGATGCTGTTTACAGTCGACTCCAAACAAGGCAAACGTGGCAAAAAAAAAAAAAGAAGAAAGACCTGACCTGAAACATGGATGGTAGGAACAGTACGGACCAGCAGGGAGCAAGGGACAGACAAGACAAGGTATACACAAAAGGCTTGACGAGACACAGGTACAAACGGGAACAAGGGAAGTCAAGACAAAACTTAAACACAAGGACACAGGGTTTCTAAATAAAACAGGAACCTAAACACCAAAACTGTGACATTAACTCAAAGGCATGACACTATTATTCCGATTGTGGCGGCACGAAGAGGTAGTTTTTAGTCAGAGTTGTATTTTAAACGATTTGTACTGTTGCCAAACAACGCCACCCTGGGAGTTTCACCCAGGGAAATTAAAGTAAGCTATTTCAGAAGACAAAAAGCACTCAGGTTCATCACAAAGGGAGGCAGAGACGGTGCTTCAATTTATACAAAAATAGGTTTGTTTTTATTCAATTGTTTCGTTTTAAAAATGATCTATTAAAGGAAATCATTCGAGGGGAGGTTTAAAAGGGGACCAATCAGGGCTGAGACTTTCTGGTGTGGATGGGTCAACTAAGAGGGGATACTTAAAACACCACACGTGCAATAAAATAAATAAAGTGAAAAACTTAAACACAGCACACAACAAAAGGCAGGGGCACCACCACCGGACACCAATCCACCACCGTCAGCTCAGCACCTGAGAGGGAGGAAATCAGAGGACAGTTAGGGAACAAATTAACAGAAATTAACACAAAAAGGAAATTAATAGACTCAAATTAACGTAATTAGGCTCAACAATCACTTGCTGGCCACTCAAAAGATACAAAATCACAAATACCTAAATAAACAGAACCAACAAACACACAAAACAACAACTAATAAACCAAGTCCCACACTGTTTTCTCTCACATACACACGCACACACACACACACAGACACTAAAATGTGGCTCAACAGCAAACAGCGTGCGGAGCAGCAATACGCCCAGCCAGCCAGCAGTCAGCCAGGCAGCGTGAACACGGGCCGGGTCAGCCGTGACAGCGGTGGTTAGCTCGAGCAAGCAGTCATTCAGCAGCCCAAAGCGGCGTCTGACGTCACGGAGCTCCGAAGCGACACGGTGCTCCGGCAAGACAAAGCAGCTCCAAAAGAAGGCAAAGCAGCAGGGGTTTAGCGGTGGCTACATGGACATCTTTAACCTATAATAAACAAACATAACGTAAGAACCTACAAGTGGCTGGAGGAGAGACCCATTGTCACAGAACACATACCGATCAGGCAGTCCTGGCCAATACGGCATGGAGAGAGGTGTAAGCGCAGCCCATGCGCAACCGGCAGTAAACAGTGAGTGGCGCACAGAACGGTGAGCAGCATAAGCAGCATGCAGCCAGCAGCAACACCCAAGAGAGCCTCTACTACACAAAATAACTATAATTAGCACTAAATGGGAGAATCGTGGAGAGAAGTGCAGCCGCAGCTCACCTACCACCCAGGGGCGGAAGCGACGGACGTCAGGTGACAATGAAGCCCAGCCTCCGGGAGCAAGAGAAAGACAGGTATGCAACTCCCCTTTTATACCGTCACTAAAAGTGACGTCACAGGACCGAGGACTGTCCTGCTACAATCTGCCCCCCGCAATTAAATCGTCGTCCCGACGATTGAACAAGACAAAAAAAACAAACTTAACTCCATGGCCTAAATAGCGCAGCAACAGCATTCGACACAGGGGCAGGAGGAATACTACGTCCGTGGTCAGCGGCTCCTACCGGCCGAGGGAGATGGTAGACATTGGAATGGTGGCCTGCGGTTGATCTAGCGGTCCGCCGGACATGTTCTCCACCGACAGGGGGAGGGGCAGAGGGACCTGGGACCATCGGAACAGGTTCTACCAACAAAGATGGCTCAGACGGGACTGGGTCTGGCAAGCGAGGGATGGTGTGGGCCACAGCTTCAGCCTGGGCAGTTGTAGGCCATGGGTTCGCTGACCTCACGACCAACCAATCACCATCAAAAAAACGTTCATCCTCTGCCTGCAGTTGTTCAGGGGGAGGTGGGGGAGAAACCGCAGTGGAAGGTGGAGGATTGACCCCAACCACGGCCTTCAGCAATGAGCGATGAACCTGTCTGACTTTGGTCAGATCATCCCTCGGCGCAATGGTGTAGACTGACCCCCCTTCCCTTGGTGCCCTCAAGACGAGATACATTACTGAAGCCCACTGATCTTGGATTTTGTGTCTTCCCCGTACACCAAGGTGCCGTAACCATACCAACTGGCCCTCCTCCAAACGAACTTCTCGAACATGTTGATCATGGTTGTTTTTACGGCGCTCCGCCGCAGCCTTCAACCGATCCCGGGCGCCCTCGAACGCCACTTGCAAGCGGACTTGATGTTCCTCAACCCACTCATGGACATAGCCACCAACAGGATCCCCTACCCGGCCGAGCAGGAAATCGACTGGAAGTCTCGGCTCTTGGCCGAACATCAACAGGAAAGGAGACTCACCGGTTGCCTGGTGTGGGGTGGTGTTGTAAGCATACAAGACCTGGGGGAGACAGGAGCTCCAATCATGCTTTCGAGACACGGGCAATGTACGCAGAATATCGTGAAGTGTTCTATTGAACCGCTCGCATTGCCCGTTCCCAGAAGGATGGTACGGCGTGGTGCGAGTCTTTTTGATGCCATACAACACACACAACTGCTGAATAAGAGACCCCTCAAAACACCGTCCCTGGTCTGAGTGGATGCGAGCAGGGACACCAAATCTAGAGAACCACTCAGCAACCAAGACTTGAGCAACAGTAGTCGCCCTCTGATCACGAGTGGGGACCGCCCATGTGTACTTAGTAAAGACATCAGTCATTACCAGAACGTTCTCCATACCATTACGGCTTGGCTCCAAAACCGTAAAGTCCATGGCAAGGATCTCATTGGGCCGAGAGGCCAACAAGTGTCCCATAAACGTGCGAGCCGCTGGTCGACTCATCTTGGCTACCTGGCACCTTTCACAGGCCTGACACCACTGTGCCACATCAGCAGACATGCTGGGCCAATAACACCGCTGGCGCAAAAGCTCCAAGGTTCTCTCTACCCCTTGGTGGCCATGACCCTGGTGAACTTCTGTGAGCACCTCTGTTTTTAACGCCGCAGGCAACAACAGCTGCAAGATAACCTCGGCCCCATCTGGCCGGAAAACCTGGCGGTACAGAAGGCCATCCCTTTCGACCAACCGGTCCCACTGCTGCAACAACACCAAGGCCGACCGAGACAGTTGTTTCCGCTCATGTGTATTGGGACGTTGTTTACGTACCCAGAAAGCCAAAGCTTCCTGGATGACAGGATCAGTTTGCTGGAGTGTGGCAATGTCAGATGGGGGATGGTGGGGCAAGGCTGCCACAGTGGCTTGGACAGCATTTACCTTGTCCACCTGCAAGGCCTGCTGCAAGGGCTGAGGGAGCACTGCGCCACGGACCAGGGCTTGCATGTCCTGCGTCTCGGGAGCATGCTGGCGAGACAGGGCGTCAGCATTCTGATTGCTCCGGCCAGAACGGTACTTCAGCTCAAAATCAAAGGAGGCAAGCTGGGCTGCCCAGCGCTGTTCGGTAGCCCCGAGCTTGGCAGACGACAGGTGACTCAATGGGTTGTTGTCGGTATAAACAACGCATTTGTGACCCAACAAGTACTCCCGAAATTTTTCGGTCATCGCCCACTTGAGCGCTAGAAATTCCAACTTCATGGAACTGTAATTACGCATGTTGCGCTCAGTGGGCCTCAAGCCACGGCTGGCATAGGCTATAGGCCGAACCTTCCCATCCTGTTCCTGTGACAGCACAGCTCCAAGACCACCATAGCTGGCGTCCACCTCCAGGATGAATGGAAGGGTGAAATCGGCGTACGCCAAGACAGGTGCAGACACCAGGCGAGCTTTCAATTCGTCAAAGCTACGACGACACTCCTCTGACCAACGACCAGCGACAGTTTGATCTACCCGCTTGGACTTGAGGCCTGCCAGCTCTGCCACCAGCCTGTGAAGAGGTGCGGCGAGCTTCGCGAAACCCTCCACGAAACGGCGGTAGTAGCTGGCGAAGCCAAGGAAGGAACGCAGATCTGAAAGGGTGGCAGGGGAGGGCCAGCTGGAAACGGCCTCGATCTTACTGGGGTCCGTGGAGACACCTCGATCCGAAATTACATGCCCCAGGTAACGCACTTCCTGCTGGAAGAAGGCACACTTTTTGAGTTTCACCTTCAGCCCTTCGTGCCGCAAACGCCCCAGCACCCCACCCAACCTCTCCAGATGTTGCTCAATGGTAGAGGAGAAGACCACAATGTCGTCGAGGTAAAGCAGCAAGGATTGACACTGTTGATCACCAAAAATCCGTTGCATCAACCTCTGGAAGGTGCTGGGGGCGTTGCATAGCCCGAAGGGCATCCGGTTCCACTCAAAAAGGCCAAAGGGGGTACAGAAAGCTGTCTTAGGACGATCTGACACGGCCACAGGGACCTGATTGTAACCAGAAGCCAAATCCATGGTAGAGAACCAACGTGCTCCAGTCAACGCATCCAAGGATTCATCAATCCGGGGCAAAGGAAAGGCGTCCTTCCTAGTTTTAGCGTTCAAAAGTCGGTAGTCAACACACATGCGCAAGCTGTCATCCTTCTTTTTAACGAGTACAATTGGGGAGGCGTAAGGACTGCTGCTCTCCCGAATTACTTGCGCACCAAGAAGTTGATTGATGTGATCTTTAACCAGCTCGTACTCAGATGGTGGGATCCTGCGATACCGCTGTCGCACAGGAATGTCATCAAGGAGCGGGATCTCATGAGCAATCAAGTCAGTGCACCCTAGGTCCCCATCATGGACTGAGAAGATGGAATGAAACTGACCCAGGAGTGCCCTGACCTCACCCTGCGCTTCTTTTGGCAAATGACCCAACTCCAACTCTGCTATCTGGTCCTGCACTGGTGAAGAAGCAGACTGAGAGAACATGGTAGCCACCACAGGTGACTCCTCAGTAACACCAGTGGGCAAACTCACCACACATACCTCCTCTAAGGTCCCAACCCGGGTACGGGGATAGAGGAGCACGTCTGAACAGCCTACATTTACAATGGGAATGTAGGCAGTGCCCCGTATCACTGGCACTAGAGCAGGGGAAGCAAGCAGGCCGGCGGGCAGGCCAGCCTCTGGAGGCTCAAACAGTGCTGTGGTGCCAGCATACTGCTCTGAACATGTGGATGCCACAATTTTCAATGTACCACCTGGGATACGACAAGTCTTTTTACCACGTACCTTGACTTTCCCAGCTGCCTGACCAACTAAAACGCTGGCTTCATGGCACTTCTGAAGGGCCTGTGTGACGAGTTTGGGGGCCTCGGATACTACTGGCAGGTCGAACAAAGCTAGGCCATACTGCCCAAAAAGTTCTCCATAACACCTACGGATGACATTCATCCCCAGAACACCTGGGACCAGTGAGGACACACCACCAGGGGGGTCCTTGACCACCAAAATCCCACAAGCGGGCAACAGCTTTCCACAAAGCTCCACCTGTAACTCCAAGTAGCCGATGTAAGGGATGGCAAGACCATTAGCTGCTCTGAGCTGCAGCCAGTGACAAGATTTGAGCCGCTCTTGGCCCCAAGGCTCGAACTGCTGGCGGAAAAGAGACTCCGTGATGGTCGACACCATAGACCCGGTATCCACCAGGCAAGAAACTACGACCCCTCCCATACTCACACTTAAATGAGGACAAGATGACATGAGCTTGGACACTTCCACGTCACCCGCACCTGGAACCGAGCCTGGAATTGCCCCCTCCGAACTGTGGCTCTGCAGTACGGTGGGTGCTAGTTTCCCGGTAACTGGGCGGAGTGAGGCGGCCTACTTGGCTGAGAGGCCGACGAGGGAGGTTGAGTGCGGGCGGAAGCGCGAACGCCATCACACTCCCTGGCGATGTGACCTGATTGCTGACATCTCCTACAAATAATGGGACCACGAAAAGCTGTTCGGTTGGGTTGCTGGGAGCCCTGCAGGCGGGAAATGCTCTGAGTCAGTTGGTTCAACTGCTCCTGTTGCAACTTTAGCATTTCTCTCATCTCCTGAAGCTCAGAGGACTGCGGGGGACCAACACTGACTTGACGGCTGCCCTGGACCACACACTGAGCACCAAAGACAGAGGGGACGGAATGACTACGACCCCTAACACCTCCAGGTAAGCCCTCTCGTTCCCACCTGATCGCCTCACCTCTAGCCTCCAGCAAGGTAGAGGTAGGCTGCCTGCGCACAAACTGCTTCAACTCCCGACGAAGCGACCCATCCAGTACGTGCTCTACAAACTGGTCACGTAACAAAACCTCTGCGTTGGGTATGCCGCTGGGTGCACGCTGCTTCACGGATGTCATGAGGCTCATCAACGCAAGTGAAAACTCTAATAGAGTCTCTCCCTCGTGCTGCCGTCGAGAGAAAAAGGCCTCTTGTAACGCTACATATGACTCTGCGCACCCATATAACTCTTGTAATGCTTCAATGATCTTAGCCGGGTCTGAACGTTCCTCACTGGGACGGTATTTTATTTCCTCACGTGCCTCCCCCTCTAAGTGGTCAAATAGGAAGAAAGCCTGATCGGATGTGGACAAATGACGTGCTCTCATACAGGCTTGCACCTCCTCCAGCCACTCTGCCAACCCTATGCCTGACTTTCCCCTAAAGGTGGGACACCTCCTGTCCCGTGGCACAAAAATCAGTCTCTCTGTCGGGGGAGCACTGACAGCAGGGGGTGCAGCGGGTGGGGGAGAGACTGGGGGTGCAATACTAGGGCCGGGCACAGCCATAACCTGTTCCTGTCTTAGCCTGTCATTATCTGTTCTCAGTTGAGCTATTAACTCTCTTAGCTCCTGCAACTCCTCCTCCATTGTAACGACTTTCCCTACCGTGAAGGTGAAACCAGGGGAAAGGGGAAGTGGAGTTGCAGGTCCACCAAACCAGCTGCTGCTTTGCCTTGAAAGAAAAAGAAAAAGTACAAGTCAGACACCAAAACAAAAACACAGCCACAGTTTTTTTTCTTCTTTTTCTAAAGGAAAAACAAACCAAAAAATAGAACACACGTCTCTGCTCTCAGATTGAATCCTGCCAACAAACGCCAGATTGTGGCGGTACGAAGAGGTAGTTTTTAGTCAGAGTTGTATTTTAAACGATTTGTACTGTTGCCAAACAACGCCACCCTGGGAGTTTCACCCAGGGAAATTAAAGTAAGCTATTTCAGAAGACAAAAAGCACTCAGGTTCATCACAAAGGGAGGCAGAGACGGTGCTTCAATTTATACAAAAATAGGTTTGTTTTTATTCAATTGTTTCGTTTTAAAAATGATCTATTAAAGGAAATCATTCGAGGGGAGGTTTAAAAGGGGACCAATCAGGGCTGAGACTTTCTGGTGTGGATGGGTCAACTAAGAGGGGATACTTAAAACACCACACGTGCAATAAAATAAATAAAGTGAAAAACTTAAACACAGCACACAACAAAAGGCAGGGGCACCACCACCGGACACCAATCCACCACCGTCAGCTCAGCACCTGAGAGGGAGGAAATCAGAGGACAGTTAGGGAACAAATTAACAGAAATTAACACAAAAAGGAAATTAATAGACTCAAATTAACGTAATTAGGCTCAACAATCACTTGCTGGCCACTCAAAAGATACAAAATCACAAATACCTAAATAAACAGAACCAACAAACACACAAAACAACAACTAATAAACCAAGTCCCACACTGTTTTCTCTCACATACACACGCACACACACACACACAGACACTAAAATGT
The DNA here is from genome assembly GCF_033807715.1 of Cololabis saira. Taxonomy (NCBI): domain Eukaryota; kingdom Metazoa; phylum Chordata; class Actinopteri; order Beloniformes; family Belonidae; genus Cololabis; species Cololabis saira. Next base: position 37,324,059 of record NC_084592.1, on the reverse strand, counting down.
GGCTCAACAGCAAACAGCGTGCGGAGCAGCAATACGCCCAGCCAGCCAGCAGTCAGCCAGGCAGCGTGAACACGGGCCGGGTCAGCCGTGACAGCGGTGGTTAGCTCGAGCAAGCAGTCATTCAGCAGCCCAAAGCGGCGTCTGACGTCACGGAGCTCCGAAGCGACACGGTGCTCCGGCAAGACAAAGCAGCTCCAAAAGAAGGCAAAGCAGCAGGGGTTTAGCGGTGGCTACATGGACATCTTTAACCTATAATAAACAAACATAACGTAAGAACCTACAAGTGGCTGGAGGAGAGACCCATTGTCACAGAACACATACCGATCAGGCAGTCCTGGCCAATACGGCATGGAGAGAGGTGTAAGCGCAGCCCATGCGCAACCGGCAGTAAACAGTGAGTGGCGCACAGAACGGTGAGCAGCATAAGCAGCATGCAGCCAGCAGCAACACCCAAGAGAGCCTCTACTACACAAAATAACTATAATTAGCACTAAATGGGAGAATCGTGGAGAGAAGTGCAGCCGCAGCTCACCTACCACCCAGGGGCGGAAGCGACGGACGTCAGGTGACAATGAAGCCCAGCCTCCGGGAGCAAGAGAAAGACAGGTATGCAACTCCCCTTTTATACCGTCACTAAAAGTGACGTCACAGGACCGAGGACTGTCCTGCTACACAATGCTTCCTGCAGGAATAAAGCCCCGTCCAGCCGGTTCATCAGGGATCCTCTGATGAGGCCACAGAAGGTTGGTCCGCCTCTTCTTATCCCATCACTGAGATCAAAGTGGTAGGAGGGAGAAAAATACCTGGGGCCTCATTTATAAAGCTTGCGTGCACACAAAACAGGGCTTGAAAGATGCGTACGCCACCTTCTACGCACAGGTTGGGATTGACCCTAGCGCACAAACATTTTGAAGATATGGGGAACTGGCGACGCAGGTGGTGAGGTGGTGAAATGAAGCCAGATTCATGTCATACTTTTAATGTCATCACATGTCAGACTTATAGATCCATGTACACCCAAGCCGGTGTTCTGCCGAGTTGTCCTACCTTGTTTTTTTTTCCCCAAAGGCTTTTTCAGGCAAATAGACGATTTAACAGCAGGAAGTCAGAATGTGCTTCCACATAGATCTATGTGTACAATGCTTCGGCGGAAGAAAAAAAACCCACGTTTCAGGTGGGTTAGGATGGCAGGTAGGATGATTTGACAGATGAAAATACCCTGTCAGATCACGCTTCCACATAGATAAATGTTGATGTCTACTAGGGGTGTAACGATACACTAATCTTACGATACGGTACGATACACGATATTGAGGTCACGATAACGATACGATATTATAGCAGTATTTTTTAACAACCTTGAATGAGGAACATATAACTGGAAAAAATTGTCTTTTATTTGAAAGACACAAAATACAAAACAATGCTGTGCGTTTGCCTATTGTTACAGTTTGTAATTCTTTATAACTGTTTAAGTTTTAAAGAGAAAGCCAGGCCAACCATTTTCCACAAACTGAACTAAAAGTAAATGTCAGGTTTGCATTATGCATCTTCAGTTTCATACAATATAAATATTTTGCCACAAACTGAATAGTTTCTCTCATGTATGATTTTACTTTTTTCTTCTTTTTTCTAAAATTAAATAAATAAAAGTAAATAAATACATACAATTTTACATCATAAAAAAGATAGATTCATGCTCACCTTATACGTGTAAGAGGATATTTATTTTTGTTAAGGTTATTTTGGTAATACAGTACTAGTCAACACAAGATTAATTTTAATAATCCAATATCGCGATACACTTTCTCACCTCCACGACACGTATTGTGACATTTTTGTATCGCGAAATTTCGTGGCACGATATATTGTTGCACCCCTAATGTCTACACTGTCTTCACAAATGCAGTAGAATGCCACACAACAGCTGGATTACTTTTAAATGATATATCCGATCATCTACCTGTTTTTGGTTTATTTCCCCAACTCCTTAAAAAGCAAAGTAACATAAATACATACAAACCCAAACAGACTAGATACAGAACACCGCAAGCTGTCGCCGCCCTAGAGGCGGACCTAAGTACACAGACCTGGAACGAGGTCTATGCTACTGAGGACCCAGACCTAGTAGTAGTAGTACCTACTAGGTAGTACCTGAGCCTACGAGGCCTTCCTGAATACCCTACTCAAACTATATGATCAGCACTGCCCACTAAGAACACCTACAAACAGAAATAAAAAGAAGGAAGAAATGCCATGGATCACAAAAGGCATCCAAAATGCATGTAGAAAGAAAAATCAACTGTATAAATTATACATGAAGCATAGAAAATAGATATAAAACGTATAAAAATAAACTAATAAGTATAATAAGAATAAGTAAGAAAGATTATTACCATAAGAAATTAGAATTGCACAGGAGTAATATCCAGGGGAGTTGAAAGATAATTAATGGCTTAATTAAAAAAGGTTAAGTAAAACCTGCCTATCCAAATCAATTTATAAAATGTGATGAAACTATACTAGAAACAAAAGAAATAGCAAATGAATTCAATAATTTCTTTGTAAATGTGGGACCAAATCTTGCACGTGAAATTTTGGAACCGAATGACAGTGATGGTTTTAACGAAAGAAACATACATTAAAACAGAATCCAAGTTCTATATTTATAAGGAAAGTTCATGAAAATGAAATACTTGAAATTGTTAATAAATTTCAAAATAAAAGGTCCACAGACAACACAGACATTGATATGATGCTTGTCAAAGAAATAATACATAGTATAGTAATACCATTCACTCATATTTGTAATCTCTCCTTTCAAACTGGCATTTTCCCTAGAAAAATGAAAACCGCTAAAGTCATCCCTATTTTTTCATCCCTAAAAGTGGAGACAAATATCAATTTACAAATTATAGACCTATATTTCTGCTTTCACAATTCTCAAAGATTTTAGAAAAACTGTTTGTGGTCAGGCTGGACAATTTCCTTGATAAACATAATATACTCAGCAATCAACAGTATGGGTTTAGATCTAACAGGCAGAGGTGGACAGAGTACTCGACCCCAGTACTTGAGTAAGAGTACAAATACTACTGGTCAAAATTTACTCCGTCACAAGTAAAAGTAGCTCAGTCAAAATATTACTCGAGTAAGAGTAGAAAAGTACTTTCTTTTAAAGGTAAGTATCCAAAAGTAAATGCTTTTAAATTTACTTTAAGTAAAAGTAAGAGTAAGAGTAAGAGTACATTTCTTATTTTTCACATCAGTAAATTACTATATCTTTTCTAAATTAATTTAAGGATCTTTTAACTCTTGTTTCTGAGAATTAACTCTTTGAAACCAGCTGCACTGATGTGCTGCTTTTAGAACCACAATGTTATATAAAACCTGCAGAAACACCAAAAACAAACCAAATGAATGGGATCATAAGAGGACAGCAGATGATGCAGAGTTTATTACAATCATGAACTGAAACCAAATAAACCTGCAGCATCCCACTAAGTCTGGATCCCCCTCAGGGGGAGGCTTGATGTATTTCCGCTTTACGTACATCCCAGTGGAGAGCGTGCACTGTGATAGGTCTCCTCCTTTGACAAAAACAGCTTGTGTCCAAATTTATTTATGGAAGAAGAAAAAAGAGCAGACCTGAAAGTAACGAGTACTTTTCAGCCTTCCTAGAAATTTACTCGAGTAAAAGTAAAAATATTTGTCTTGGAAATGTATTCAAGTAAGAGTAATAAGTACCAAAGAAATCTAATACTCAAGTAAAGTACAAATCCTCTGGATATGTACTTAAGTACAGTACTCAAGTAAATTTACTCCGTTACTGTCCACCACTGCTAACAGGTCAACATCAATGGCTGCCATGGATCTAGTTGAACGGATATCAACAGCATTAAATGATAAGCTATATACAATAGGGGTATTCATAGACCTACAAAAGGCATTCAACACCATTCACCATGGACTGCTGCTAAAGAAATTGAAAAGATATGGTGTCAGAGGAAAAGCAAATCAATGGCTAAAAAGCTACCTCTTGAACAGACTTCAGTATGTCCACATAAATATTGTTGATTCCGTTAAGGAAAATAATACTTTTGGAGTCCCCCAAGGCTCAGTATTGGGTCCAAAACTTTTTATTTTATATATAAATGATGTTTGTGAAGTACTAAAACAAATGAGCTGTGTCTTGTTCGCTGACGACACCGGTCTGTGTTGTTCAGGAGAAAATCTTGACCAGCTTCTGAACACAGTGCAAAAAGAACTAACGATATTAAAAAAGTGGTTTGATGTGAATAAACTTTCACTAAATATAGATAAAACAAAATTAATTATTTTTGGTAATAGAAAGATTGACAGTGAGGCTACAATCATGATAAATGAAGTAGAAATAAAACGTCAAAAGTTTTTGAAAATACGTTTTTGGGCATAACAATTGACAATAAACTAAATTGGAAATCACATATAAACAACCTAAGACTAAAACTATCCAGAACCATTGCTGTAATGAACAAAATGAAAACAGTTCTAAACACAAAGTCACTCTATCTGCTATACCAGGGGTCGGCAACCCAAAATGTTGAAAGAGCCATATTGGACCAAAAACACAAAAAACTAATATGTCTGGAGCCGCAATGAATGAAAAATGAAAAGTCTTGTATCAGCCTTAGAATGAAGACAACACATGCTGCATTTTTCTATATTAGTTATAACTTGGGGAAGATTTTTTTTTTCATTATGCACTTCGAGAAAAAAGTCGAAATGTCAAGAAAAAAGTTGAAATGTTGAGAAAAAAGTCAAAATTTTGGGAAAAAAGTCGAAATGTCAAGACAAAAGTCAAAATGTTGAGAAAAAAGCTGGAATGTCGAGAAAAAAGTCGAAATGTCGAGAAAAAAGTCAAAATGTTGAGAAAAAAGCTGGAATGTCAAGAAAAAAGTCAAAATGTTGAGAAAAAAGCTGGAATGTCGAGAAAAAAGTCGAAATGTCGAGAAAAATGTCAAAATTTCGAGAAAAAAGTTAAAAAGTCGAAATGTCGAGAAAAAAAAGAAAGAAAAGAAGAAAGAAAAAAAGAGAAATAAAGAAAAAAAAGAAGAAAAAAGGAAAAAAAAAAAAAAAGAAATGAAGAAAAAAAGGAAAAAAAAAAAAGATGACATTTTTGAAAAAGCTCCAGGAGCCACTAGGGCGGCGCTAAAGAGCTGCATGCGGCTCTAGAGCCGCGGGTTGCCGACCCCTGTGCTATACTGTTCCCTCGTACTCCCACACATCAGCTATTGTGTTGAAGTCTGGGGGAACAACTATAAAACGGTAATAAACCCAATCTATTTACTTCAGAGGAAAGCCATCAGAACTGTTAGCAAGTCTGATTATTTTTTGCCTACAAACCCACTGTTTATTGACCTCAAATCCTTAAAATGAATTGATATACAGTAGTTGAATTAAACACTGCACTCTAATGTATAAGGCACACAACCATCTCCTTCCATCCTTATCCAGAGTCTGTTCCAGGCCAGAGATAGCCGGTACGACGTGAGAGACACTGCCATATATAATAGAACCAAAACTAGGATAAATACTAAAGAAAGATGCATATCGGTTACAGGAGTTAAAATATGGAACAGCCTAAATAATGAATTAAAAAACTGTAGTTCAATAAATAAATTTAAAACGATGTATAAATCCAATATAATTGAAAGATACAGAACATTAGTGTGATACAAAACTATATATATACGTACATTGTTGTTGTAATAATAATATTTATACACCAAAAAATGTAATGATTGGTCTTTGGTTTCCTTTTGTTTTCACTCTTCTAGAGATTGTTTTTGTTTCCTCTAAGCATTGATTATTTACTTTCTCTGTTAGTTGTTTTTCTGAGATCCGTCTTCTGTTTGTTTTTTTACTTGATTTTTCTGTCATATTTACATTTGTCTTCCTTCTTGTTTTGCATGTGTGTTTACTTTGCTGTTTTTTGTTGTTGTTGTAGATTGTTTGTCCTTGTTGTATTAGTAAAGTACTATGAAGTAAACACAGTTAAAAAGGGTAGGCACAATAAGCTTAGGCTTCAGCCTACACATTTTGGTCGGTTTATTCCTTACTTCTTTTTTATTATTTCTTTCCTACAAAAGGAAATGAAATGCAATGTATTTATCAATGGAAACTGATCGACCAAATAAACTACTTCATCATCATCATTTAAATCATCACTAAAATGGAGCACATGACCAAAGCTGAGCTGGAGGAATCAGTTACCTATGGTGTTTCCAGAACTATACCCAGCAAGCCTAAGTCTATTGAAGGCTTACAAGGCTCTTAAGAAGTTACATTTCCTCATACAGGAGAATCTTGATCTGGTTTTCCAAACTTTGACAGTAGCCCTGAGAGTCATCCTGACCATAAGATCCTTTAATAACCTGAAGCTTAAAACATGAAACACACAAACATACCTTTGTCCGAGTATTCTTAATCATTTTTCTTTTAGGTTGACTATTTTACACCAGTCCAGGGACAGCAGATGCAAAATAGCCTTTTTGGCTAATTCTGGCATATTTTACATTTGTTTAAATTTATTATTAATGTGCATTGTCCCTGATAACTAAACCTTTAAATAAATAAATAAATAAATAAAAGTATGAGCAATGGTCGCTGCTGTACGTGTCTGCAAACCCCTCAGAAAGTGGGGGGGTTGCGTCCCTGATGAGACTACATGCATTTCAGATGCGAAAACATTGGTTATCTGCCCTTTAATGAGGTTGCTGACATGATTCTTTTCACTGAAACACAAAACAAACGTGAGTGTTACAGTAGATCACAAAGTTGCTGCAGATGATGCAAATCTCTGTTTTGCCACGTCCCAAAGGTTCTCTTTGGAGCAAGGAGCACTTTTGAACATAGAGACCTCAGTGTTCAAGACACCAGTTTGAGATGCTATTTTGTGAAGCATTATCCTGTTGGAGGTACGCATTGTAAAATGATGGAACTGTTCAGCATCTGTGGTATTTAAACAACACTTCATTAGTTTATTAGTTTAGTTTATTGTTTTGCACAGTTTTTAAAAAAAATATACAGGAAATATCAATGATAAACACTATAGGTGCAGGAAGAGGCAAAAAACCCAATTTGAAGCCTCCACCGAAGATATTAAAATTTCATGTCAAGATTAACATACAAAAAACAGAAAGTATAACTACACAAAAGTGATGGCAAACTAATAATGCAATATATAAATAATAAAGAATAAAGACAAAAAATAAATGTGTGTGAGTGTGCATGGGATATTGTTTTTACAACTTATATTATATTGATTCCTGAGCAAATAAGACTGTACATGTCACTATGAGTGAAACACAAAAAAACAAAAAAACAAAAAGAACATGGATACATAAACAACAAAACATTGGGAAAACAGTTACAAAACAGCAGTCAAGTGGTCCTTCAAACGTCTTTTGTAATATTTCAGAGAGGAAGAGCTCTTTGCCAAGTGGGAAAAATCATTCCACAATTTAGTGCCCCTAAATCTGACGTCTGCAAGTGAGAAATTTAGGAGGATGAAGATCTGAGGATTGTCGAGTTGAATAAGAATGAATCTCTGAGTTTAATTTAAAGTAAGTCTTGAACTGTCCAGGAATATTACCTTCACTTGAATTTAGCTTATAAATAAAAACGCATATCTGAAAAATATTGATATCATAAATAGTAAGAATCTGGAGTTTTTGAAATAAAGGAGTAGATGAAGCGAGTGACTCTGATCGAGTTGCAATCCTAACAAAATGTTTTTGTAGGACCAGAATTTTGTGAAGATTTGTAGGAAAAGTATTTGCCCAAACTATATTACAATATGAGAGATAAGGATAAATTATACTATAATAAAGTGTAAGGAGACAACTCGTCGTGACAAGATGACTAACACGGCTTATAATGCCAGTGGATTTATTGATTTTTTTGGTGACCCAATCGATTTGTTCTCTCCAACTCAAACTCTCATCAACAATAATACCCAGGAATCTTGTAGTTGACACCTGAGGCATACTAACAGACTCAATATTAATTTTGCATGAATCCTTAGGGTATGATTTTTTGCCACTAAAAATTATGAAATTTGATTTCTTTATATTCAAGGATAGTTTATTTAATCTGAACCACATAGCATAGGCAGTTAAACCGGCATTGGCGTCCTTAATCAGTGAGTTGAAGTTTGAATGAGAGAGCACTAGGGTTGTGTCATCTGCGAACATTATTGGACAAAGAGAGTTAAAGTTAAAGTAAAGAGAAGTAAAGTTCAAAGATTCAGGATTCTCTCATCATGACCTCACCCAGTGCCTTGTTCTTCCACTGGCTGTAGTTCATATAGAAATTACCACCAAGCCTTGTTAAATATCTGTCAGCCAACAGCAATGGCTTGGCCATGCATGTGTCAGCATCCTTAAAGTCTTTGAGTTGTTCACCCATGAAGATCAAATCCCAACTCTTAGCTGCCGACTGCTTCCTGAGCTCGGCAGCCGGCCAATCGGACCTAAAATCATTTAGTCTGAAAAAGCCCTAACTGCATATTTTCTCTTTTTTGGACCGTTTTCTGTTCTCTTCCGTGTCTGAAATCCCCAGAAGAACAACTGCGCTGTGTTCAAAGCTGCCAAAGTCAGCTGTTTGGTGGAAACTTTGGTGGAAGCCTGATACAAAAATAGCCTCGATGACAGCTGTACAGGGGTGGATTTTTTTATGGTCTGCATATAGTACAATTACATACAGATATATTTTACACCAAATTAGGGTAGTTTGCTGTCTATAGTGTTAACAACTAGTGGTCAACACTTTTGCTGCTTATTGGTTTGCATTTTCAAAGGAAAGGACATCTGAACTGTGACTAAAAGGTGCATTTTCATTAACAGGGATTGCGGGTTGTTTTTCCGGGTCTGGGGCCTGTACCACGAAGCAAGTTCAACATACCCAGGATATCTTTTCCTTATCCAGATTCACTAACCCGGACAATTGCAATCACGCTAAGCGGTCACACGACGGTGGTTATCAACTCGGTATATCAACCCAGGTTTCTCCAATCTGGATATGAGCGCGTGCACATAAAGGGGCGGTGTTTTCAGCGCATGACCAATCGCAAGCATGGAGAAGTCCGCTGTCAGAGCCGCTTATTTCAGTAGCGAAGAGCAAACAATAATTTTACGGAAATATGATGAGTATAGGCATATAATACAGGCAAAAAGCAACACAGTTGCAGCTGCAAAATGCAGGAAAGACAGCTGGCAAAAGATCGCTGACTGTATAAATGCGTAAGTTCATAGGGATATAAACATCACTGCCCCATCATTAGGGCATAAGTAGATCTGACTATAATTACAGTTGTCTATTCTGTTAAATGCATGTGTTGCTTAGATGTATTCGTATGGCGTGTATGACAATTGTAGCCTCATTCCTTCAGCTGCAACCCCAGCGGAGTGAAACGCACATGGGAGCAAATAAAAAATTAATATAAAAACATAATTCAAAGCGGTAAGTAGGCTCACTTTCATATCTTAGAAGTACAACAAGTACAAGGCTTTAGTGTTTCTATCACTCTCTGTTTTAGGATGATATCAGTATACAAAAGCACAATGAAATAGCATTGACATTACTTGCAGCAAACAGAAAAAAAAATGACAAGAAGAAGATCGGAGGGATCCTCTCACGATCCGCGCACCGAGCTCCACTGGATTCTCTTCGAAAGGGCATGCCATTTTCCAAGAGAGCTGATTGGTCAGTGGGCGGTGCTTTTATACCCGGCGATCTGTATCTCGAACATAACCTGCTCCGGAGCAGGTTAGCGGTTCAGCATAAGTTACCATGGCGATGTACCCCGGTAAGAAGTGAACCACCGTCGTAGTCCTGAAAACCCAGGGTTAAACCTGAAGTTACCTCACTAACCCCAAATCCCACTTCGTAGTACAGGCCCCTGGTGGGCGTCTCTGCTAATCGGTATGCTAAATTGCATTCAGCAGTTGAACATTAATCACTTGAAGACAGCTCATTTGAGCCATTTGGCCCAGAGACATTTTGCTACGAGTACATTTGATGAAGATAGAGATTACAAAATTCAGTTTGTTATCACACCATTGAAGAGGTCCAGCAGGGATTTTCTTTTAATCTCCATTGCAGTTGTATGTTAAAAGAAGCAAAACATCTGTTCCTTTCATGTTTAGATGTTTCTTCCTCTCTTTCTGCTTTCTTCTTTTCTGTCTCCTTTTATGCTGCTGGCCATTTGTGACCAGCTAAAAAGGAACATTACCACCACCTAGTGGTCAGCTGTGATATATTTTCCTGAGGAGGAGCTGAGGAGAGGAGACGGCCGGTAGGGTTGCCACTTTCAGAAATAGAAATAAGGGACGCCCCGATTTCAGCAGCACAGGCACCAAAAAAAGGGACATCCCCAAAAACTTCTAAACTGCATAGAAATGTATTTATTTTATATGAAAAACAAAACGTTTTGATTTAAAGTTTAAAGTGCTTTAATAGCATTGAACTTGCATGATTGTACAGACAGCCAACCATACTAGCAACTGAAATGCTATATATGTCCACATCAGCCAAGATGTACTATATGCAGGTAAATATAAATATACTGTAGCTACAGGTGAAGGTCGGAAAATTAGAATATGGTGTAAAAGTTAATTTATTTCAATAATTCAACTTAAAAGGTGAAACTAATACATTACATAGTCTCATTACATGCAAAACAAGATGTGTTAAACCTTTATTTGTTATAATTTTTATAATTGAATTGTTTGTTGATTTCATAAAATATTCTAATTTTTGGAGATTTTTTATTTGCGGTTTTCATAAACTGTCAGTCATAATCACCAAAATTATAACAAATAAAGGCTTGAAATATCTCACTTTGAATGTAGTGGGAAATAATATATTTGTTTCACCTTTAGTTGAATTTACTACGAATGATGTTTTGCAATATATTCCAATGTTCCGACCTTCACCTGTATATTATGACATCAATAAAGCATAATATATGTCCGTATTGGTTCAATACGGAACGCGACTTTTAATTCCCAATTACGTAACAATTCCGTATTTCAAGGGACGGGTGGCAACCCTAACGGTCGGAGATTCCTTTTTTTTTTTTTTTTAAATATTTTTATCCCGTTTTTTCCCCATTTTATCACCCAGTGCTCCTACCTAGACAGTCCTGGGCATTGCCATCCTCTACCAACCCCGGGAGGGCCCTGCACTGAGCTCAGGTCTCCTCCTTAACCTGAGGAGTGACGGACCGCTTCTTTTCACCAGACAGGGTGGGGCTTCTCCGGCCGGACGTAGCGCGTGGAAGGATCACGTTATTCCGGCCGGATCTTCCCCACCCCATCTGGCGCCCCGGTTGGCCAGAGGGGGCATGTATAGCCCAGGACTGCTGCATGTTTTTGTGAGGGTAGCTCACATTAGGAACACGGGGGAGAACATACAAACTCCACACAGAAAGATCCTTTCGCCAACCCCACCCATGGTGTGGGCGCTGAAGTCATGGGGGAACTAACACGCACTTCAGCGCCCACAGCGTCCCCGGCGGGAATCGAACCCAGGACCTTCTTGCTGTGAGACGGCTGCACTACCAGCTGCGTCACCGTGCCCCCTTGTTAGAGATTCCTGTCCTGTGGTTTTACCCAGAACCCCCCTTATGTAAACGCACCTAAAGACCTAACAGAGTTGAAGTTGAAGTTACTGACAGACACCGCAAGTGGGTTTGCTGGCTTAGCCAGGAACGGTTTGAAGCTTAGCTAAGCAGCAGAGAGCTGCTACTTTTGCTAAAAGCCAAAGGTTTCTCCTGGAGCTAACTGGAGCCCTGGCCACAGTCGGTTCTAGGGTTGCCACCCGTCCCGTAAAATACGGAATTGTCCTTTATTTGAGAAAAAAATGTTGCGTCCCGTATTGAACTAATACGGGACACGATTTGTACCGTATTTTCATTTCATTTCAACCTTTACACCATATTCTAGTTGAATTATTGAAATAAGTTAACTTTTACACCATATTCTAGTTGAATTATTGAAATAAATTAACTTTTACACCATATTCTAGTTGAATTATTGAAATAAATTAACCTTTACACCATATTCTAGTTGAATTATTGAAATAAATTAACTTTTACACCATATTCTAGTTGAATTATTGAAATAAATTAACTTTTACACCATATTCTAGTTGAATTATTGAAATAAATTAACTTTTACACCATATTCTTCACCTGTAGGCTATATTATACATCTTGGCTGATGTGGACATACGTAGCATAGGAGGCTATTTCAGTTGCTAGTATGGTTGTCTGTCTCTACAGTCATGTAAGTTCAATGCTATTAAAGCACTTTAAACTTTAAATCAAAGCATTTTGTTTTTTCATATAAAATAAACACATTTTTATTCAGTTTAGAAGTTTTGGGGCTTTTTTTTTTGGCTCCTGCGCTGCTGAAATCAGGGCGTCCCTTATTTCTATTTCTGAAAGGTGGCAACCCTAGTCGGTTCCACCAGCAGAACCAGCCTCTTGGTTGGCCTGGATCTTCCCAGACTGACTAACTGGAGCACAGGTTTACTCATAGTTCCTATAAGATCAAAATGTAGATCTGGAGGACGGGTCTTGTGCTACGAGGAACCAACTTCCAGTTTGGGTTAAATAGGCTGACACCACCTCCACTTTTAAAATGTCAGTGTTTAGTAAAGCCTGTAGTTAGTGTAAACTCTGGTGTGTTAGGGCCAGTAGTCATAGCTGCAGCTACTGTACAGGACAAGACTAAAACTGCTCGTTTTAAACACTTTTTCTTGCCACTGTTTGGCTTAAGGTTTTTCTCTCACTAGGGGAGTTTTTCACCTGCCGTTATTGATGTAATAATTGCTCGGGGATCGTGTTCTGGTCTCTGGAAAGATCCTGGAGACAAGTTTTACCTCAGCAGATGCTAAGCTGAGCTCCAGCAGCGAGCGGGGGGGTCACTGAGTTCAGACGGGGGTGTTCCAGCTGTCAGGCCCGTCTCCCCAATTTTACATTAAAAGGGTTTCAAACCGACTCCTCAGAAAACCTGTCTGTTGGCACCGAGGGTCCGTCCACTCATTTTAAAACGGTCTGTGTGTCCACAAGCCGTCTCCATATTTCCTTCTTTTATTCTGCAGGTTTGGTTTTAATTCTTATACTTTTCTATGTGTTTCACTTTAAGATCAGAGAGAAAAGATTTATTATGTGACTACATATACAGTTTAACATATACAGACAAACCTTCTTTATTTGATTAGTTTAGTTTAGTTTAGTTTAGTTTATTTAGCACATAACATAAAAAAAAGAACATTACACAAGTAAGTTCAGTTAAAAGAAACTGTGCAGGGAGGAGCGAGCAAGCCAGTAGGCTTATGAGGAGCCCCCACCTAATAACATTTAACAAAATCCTTATGAGGATATAAAATCATAAAAATAAAAATAAATCATAAAAATCGCATGTAGAACATGAATGAAAATAAAATAATTAAAAAAAAAAAAAAAATTAAAAAAAAAAGATTAAAAAAAATTACTGTACACATGATCATGAAAATATGAGTATTAAGCTGAACAAATGGCAACACAGAATATGAAGTGCAAAAGAACATTAAGAGCTTTCTTGACTACATTTTTGAATTAAATTCTCTCTTGAGCGACTTTTGAACATGGATAGGGACTTACAATGTTTTGCAATATGGTACCAACTATTCCAGACTTTGACTCCTCTAAATCTAAACAAAAATTGGCTTCTTGATTCCAGACATTTAGGCGGATGTAGGGCTAGGGCCTGCCGAGTTGAGTAGGAATGAATTTGAGAGTTAGTGGCAAAGTATGAACTAAAGTGCTCAGGAACATTTCCTTCTGAGGAAAATATTTTGTAAAGAAAAATGCATATTTGGTAACTGTTGATGTCATAAATAGTAAGAATCTTTAGATTTTTAAATAAGGGAGCAGCAGTAGCATCCCAGACAGATCGAGATGCAAGTCTTACAAAACGGTTCTGGAGAATTAAGATTTTATGGAGAGTAGTTGTAAATGTACTCCCCCAAACAATATTGCAATATGAAAGGTGAGGATAGATTAAACTGTAATAAAGAGTAAGTAGACACTGCTTAGATGATTCAGTAGGATTCATAATTACGGCTATACTCAGAGCGTCAAGTGTGAGGAGAAGCAAGGGTTTACGGTGCATTGGTTCGCCCACTGGAGGGCAGTCTATGTCTGATTTTTCACCCAAACCTCCACTCAAGCAGCATCATTTTCCTCTGCTTGTGTTTGTGTGGGGGAGGTGTAAATCCAGCTGATGAGAAGTCCTCAGCCCGTACTTTCCCACTCTGCTTGAAGCACTTCTAAAATCCTGTTATGGGGCGGCGTGGTGTTGCCTGTGAACGTTGCGTGGAGACTGTTGCTCAGATAACTCCTGAGTATTAAAGATGAGGCGCTACAGTGACCAGAAGATCAGCTGTAGGAGTCCAGCACACACACACACACACACACACACACACACACACACTGGGACTGTGGTGATTGTGCAGCAGCACACTTCCATCAGTCCTGTCAGGTTTGGTTACACGCTACCGAGGTCACCCACCGTGCTCCTGCACTGACTCATTGTCATAATAACACACACAGGTTCTCAGTGAAATCAGATTAAAAAGCAAAATGCGAGTCTGCGACATCAAAGAGCCGCCAGCTGTGCGCATCCTGCACCATATGTTCAAAAGTAACACGCAGGACGCAAAAAAGCTCTTATATGTTCACCGTAGCGAGAAAACCTTGGATTTAATGAGCTTTCTGCTTTAATTTGCCATAAAATGTAATCTGATGTTCATCTAAGTGGCTAAATTAGACAAGCACTATGTGTTTAAACTAATAACCACAAACCTCTTTAATTCCTTATTGAACCCAGCTATTATACGTTCTCAAATCCAGCTCCTTAAAAGAAATCCTTTAACTGTGCATAAATAAGCACGGTAATCCTGCCAGCGAAACGTGAACTCATTGTCTCTAATAACAAACACATACTTCCAAAGCTAATAACTAACATATATTCATAGCAAAGAAACAGGCGCGTTTAAACAAACAGATTTGTGTGGTTCTTTTGCTGTTATTTGTGTCCGTGTGAATACATGAGATGGTACAGACGGAGCGCATAAAAAGTGCAGCAGCAGCAAGAGCTGAGGGAAATCATGCCATACTTTTTCAGATGAGATCAGACTATATTGAGTCCATAGTGGGGGAATTCAAGTCAACCAGCAGCAGAACAGGACAAGAAAAGAAAAAAGACCGTCAGATGGCTGATCCACGTTCTACCGTTACCAGAGGTGGACAGAGTACTCGACCCCAGTACTTGAGTAAGAGTACAAATACTACTGGTCAAAATTTACTCCGTTACAAGTA
The DNA here is from genome assembly GCF_033807715.1 of Cololabis saira. Taxonomy (NCBI): domain Eukaryota; kingdom Metazoa; phylum Chordata; class Actinopteri; order Beloniformes; family Belonidae; genus Cololabis; species Cololabis saira. Next base: position 37,308,647 of record NC_084592.1, on the reverse strand, counting down.
AAAGTAGCTCAGTCAAAATATTACTCGAGTAAGAGTAGAAAGTACTTGCTTTTAAAGGTACTTAAGTATCCAAAAGTAAATACTTTAAAATTTACTTTAAGTAAAAGTAAGAGTAAATTTCTTATTTTCCACATCAGTAAATTACTATATTTTTTCTAAATTAATTTAAGGATCTTTTACCTCTTGTTTCTGAGAATTAACTCTTTGAAACCAGCTGCACTGATGTGCTGCTTTTAGAACCACAATGTTCTATAAAACCTGCAGAAACACCAACAACAAATCAAATGAATGGGATCATAAGAGGACAGCAGATGATGCAGAGTTTATTAACAATCATGAACTGAAACCAAATGAACCTGCACCATCCAACTAAGTCTGGATCCCCCTCAAAGACCACTGCTTTACAAAAAACTACATCTCTGCTTTCAATAACTCAATGTTGAAGTCACTTAACTTTACAGGAAGGACATGTACCAGTACAATATAGCAATATAGAGCATAACAAACTGTCTCCCCATGTCTGTTGGATGGATGGATGGATGGATGGATGCATGGATGGATGGATGGATGGATGGATGGATGGATGATGGATGGATGGATGGATGGATGGATGATGGATGATGGATGGATGGATGGATGGATGATGGATGGATGGATGGATGGATGGATGATGGATGGATGGATGGATGGATGGATGGATGGATGGATGGATGGATGGATGGATGGATGGATGGATGGATGGATGGATGCATGGATGGATGGATGGATGGATGAATGGATGGATGATGGATGGATGGATGGATGGATGGATGGATGGATGGTGGATGGATGGATGGATGGATGGATGGATGGATGGATGGATGATGGATGGATGGATGGATGGATGGATGGATGGATGGATGGATGGATGGATGGATGGATGGATGATGGATGGATGGATGGATGGATGGATGGATGGATGGATGGATGGATGGATGGATGGATGGATGGATGGATGGATGGATGGATGGATGGATGGATGGATGGATAACGTATTTCTCTTGCTGCTGTATCAGACTGCACCCCTTATGCCAGTAATACCCTCACGACTAGGATTCAGGGCTTCAGTCTGCCCTCTGACCTGGCTCATAAACCAGATCTGCCGGGATTCGCACATCTCTAACTCACAGTAAAAGTGGGAAAATTAATCAAATCCTTGGAGCTAACCACCTGTTGAGTCTCTTTTGGCAGCAACATATTTAAGCTAGCATGTTCCCGTTATCTGATTCAGAGCTGATCAAACCTTCATCATTCTTCTATTCAGAACGGCTTCATTTACAGGACATCTGGTGTGAACACCTCATGCCACAGCTTCTCTGTGGGATTCAGGTCTGGACTCAGACTCCACCACTCCAGTTGGTGGATTTTCTTTTTCTCAGGTGGTGTAATTACTTCCATGTTTAGAGTCACTGTCCTGCTGCATCCCCCAACTTCTTGGATGTCTAAACACTTTGAAAAGGGTTTCCATCCTTCTGCAGATCAACTTCTCTGCGTTGTTTGTTGTCTGAGTTCTGCTTCTACTGAAGGAGGCTTCATCAAGCTTCATATGAGCAGCAAGCTTTAAATATCAGCAGAGCCGGATTAACGCAAAGGCAAACTAGGCATGTGCCTAGGGCCCGATTGACAGGGGGGGGCCCAGACAGAGGGACAAAAAAAAAGAAAAAAAAAAAAAAAAAAAAAGAATTTTTTTTTTTTGGTCTGCACACATATTAATGGTTGATACCATGCCGGTAAAAACCTAAGGCATATGTATATATGTGCATTATTACTATATTTAGTATACATACATATATATATGCATACATACGCACAGGGCCGCCGCAAGGGGTGTGCGAACCGTGCGACCGCACGGGGCCTCGCGGCCCAAGGGCCCTCGCGCTATGGGCAGTTTTTTTTTTTCCACATTTTTTTTTTCTTTTTTTTCCTTTTTTCCCTTATAAATATCAACAGTCACGTTCCATTACAGACCTAAATATGTACTAGTCTGTGCATATCAATAAATATATGTGCAATGATGAGCGCGTGTCTGTTGTTCAATACAACTGATCAGACCAAGCGCAGACACAAGCTGCTCTGATCCAGACGGTGGAGTTGGAACAAACTGTCACACAATGTCGAGAGAACGAGACAGATTCAGGAAATTTCCATCAGGGGATGAAAAAAGAAAAAAACGAAGTAAAATGGAAGAGTTTAATGCCTCTCTGAAAGGCTTGTTTGATAAATTTTAGGGATGTCCCGATCAGGTTTTTTTGCCCCCGAGTCCGAGTCCGAGTCCTTTGATTTTGAGGACTTGCCGATACCGAGTCCCGATCCGATACTTTTATAAAACAATAAAAAATGAAGAAGAGAAAAGAAAATTATGCAGGATGACCCTTTTATTATATTTTAACATGTGTACTGTAAACTGAGCACATAGGAGGTAGGCAGCTTGAACATTCTTAAGTCAGTATAAAAAAATCCTCGTTCACTCTGAAGTAATTCCACACAACAGACATGATAGCATAGGGCTGCTTCAGCTTCAAAACAAACAGGCGTGCTCTGCGTGCATGCGGTGTATGGCTGCCACTCCGAGCCCACTACTCCACGTGTGCGTTGATTTATAGTCCCGCGTCACACCAACGCAGAGCCTTCAACGTAGGGTCTGGCGTAGGGTGCGCGTCGCCGGGAACCCTACGCTGTAGACTCTGCGTCGGTGCGACGCGGAACCATAAATCAACGCACACGTGGATGTCGGCGCCGCAGCTCCGCTTCCTCCAGGCTCCCGGCACCGGGGCTCGGCGTGTCCCTCCGCGGTACTCCCGGGGACTCTAGTACCTAGTCCCGCAGCCCCAGTGAGTATTTTCACCGGACATTTTGACCGGAGAGATTATAAAATACCGGACTTCGGCATATTTTACCGGACAACGGAAACCCTGATATATATATCCGATTCCTGATCGGCTCATAACGCCCGAGTCCGGATCGAGTCTGCAATCACGTGATCGGCCTCGATTTCCGATCACGTGATCGGATCGGGACAACTCTAATAAATTTGTTACAAAAATCACCGATCCGCCCGGGTCTCAAGCAGCCGTGGGGCCCCGCGTCGAGGCAAGCCCAGATGATGATGAGGCAGGGGAAGGTATCCAGTATTTTGCTAATTGGAGAGTTAAAATTGCGCATATAGACACCCGATCCGACCCGAAAAACCCGAAAATTTCGTCCCCCCCCAGCCATTTCGCACAGGGCCTCGCAAATCTCCCAGACGGCTCTGCATACGCATACACATACATACATGTACACATACAGACATACATACTACAGCACACTTTGTCTTACTGCAAATTTTATTGGTCTTTATAGATTTGACTTCTTATTTAACTATTAAATTTAATCAACACATTTAATTAAGATTTTCTGCAAAATGCAATAGCTTAAAACATTTATCTTATTTTACTCTGTTTACATAGCAATGCTGACACCTTTTGGTGATTTACTGGTACTAATACCTTAACAATACTCGCAATTGCAATCAATAATATACTCGCAATCGATAAGATAGGGATAATTTAATAGCATTTAATAGAGCGTTGTAATAACGTATAAATAATAAAAATCTAAAAATAGTCTGATAGACTGTTTAATATACAACACATGACTTATTTTGGAATACAAAGAACCAACTTGACTATGACTATGCTATGTAAAATGTGAATTAACTTGTATTAGTAACTTTGGTAAGTTTAAGATTTCAATTCATTAATAACATCGATGGAGGGGGGCCCAAAAATCACAGTCTGCCTAGTGTAGTCCATTTATTTAATCCGGCTCTGAATATCAGTAAAAGTGGCTCTGAGCCACATCTCTGAGACCATATCATTCACTGAGGCTCCAGATGTGTAAACTACTGACTACAATCAGCTTTGTTGAAATAATTAGTTAAAACAAACTCATCCAGGAAATAAGTTGACTTAAATAGTGTCTTACATATTCCTTCTTGCCACGCTACTTTCTTTCACTTTCTTCATTTGATTGCCTCCATCCTTGTCTGGTCACTTCCCCGATCAATTACTACAACTCTCTCCTCTTTGGTCTCCCCCAGAAGTCCCTCCACAAGTTCAAACTGGTCCATCCTCTGCTGCCTGGATCATAGCAGGAACCCCAAGCTTTCAGGTGCTCTGCTCCCAATCTCCGGGCCTCGGGATATCCGACATATCAACTCTCTTCCCATCTTCAAATCCAGACTCAAGACTCACCTGATTGCCTACTAACTGTAACACTGTCCTTCATTTCTTTTGCTTTATGCTTAGTTTGTCCTAGGGCTGGGCGATATGGACCAAAAGTCATATCTCGATATTTTCTAGCTAAATGGCGATACTCGATATATATCTCGATATTTTTTCTGTGCCTTAATTGGGGCTTCCCCCAAAGCATTATAGCATAGCATCTCTGTTAGCTTCATTTTTTTCTGAGGCAAACCCTTAAAAAAACTGCCAGTTTTAATACAAAGCCTCGTGCCAAATGTCACACAGGTACCTTTGTTAACAGAGGTCTGCACAATATCAAAATGTATAAAACAAATGAAATAAAAAATAAACTGCCTGCATATATAGAATAAAAATGCTTCTTGAATAAAATAAAACAAATATCCCTTTCCTGCATAACAATTAAATTAAAATACACTGTGCAATTAATACAATATAGACAGTAACAGGCAGACTTTTCCACTGAGGTTGCCAGTTGTGCAAATAACAAAACATTTGTGCAAATCTCAAATAAAACATTCAAGTCAATTTGTCACAAAATAAGCTATATCAAAATCATTAAAAAAAAAATGTAAAAAAACATTTATTTTTTTTAAAATCGATATAAACGATATTGTCTCGTACCATATCGTGTTTGAAAATATATCGATATATATTAAAATCTCGATATATCGCCCAGCCCTAGTTTGTCCATTGTTGTTTTATGTGTTTGTAAAGTGCCCTTGGGTTTCATGAAAGGTGCTTATGAATAAAATGTATAACTAGTAGTTTTTGAGCCAACCCTCCACTATTTCATTAACAACTTAAGACTGTTTAGAGTAGAGTCAGTTGAAGTACGACCCAGAATGATCCTTTAAGACACTGTTTAAATGATTAAAAATGGCTCAAACTAACCTTTATAGACTTTTCCAGAGGAGGGAGGTTACCACATAAACAAACCTCAGCCAGTACTAGACAGCCTCCATGGCCTTGCCCTATTGACCTTTGTGTGAAAAGGGGGCGATATTGACTGACGTTGCTGGCTGAATAGGAAGCCTGGTCAGCTCCCAGTTGAGTACCAGGGTAAGATGATATCGCTGTGTTCCCCCACAGCTCAAGTAAAAACTTCAGTCCCAGTGCAGAAACTGAAACAGTGACTAAGAGGTCATTCTCCTCCAAAGACAAACCATGCCTCCCTCTTTCCAGACCCCTCCTCCCCCCATTCAGGCTTGTGTCACGAGGCCAAATCGATGCATCTGACCCAGGCTTTTCTTTTGCAGATGAACTCTCACCTCTAGTTTAACAAAGCAAGAATGAGAAGACAAACTCCCTCCTCGGTGAGTGTTTTTCGTCTTAGCGCAGTACAAACAGAGCTGTCTTCCAACTCTGACATCCATTTGAGGGTTTGTGTGTGGTGGACGCTGAGATAGTGCGATGGGTGGCCTCCTGGAGCAGGACGTCCCATCGTAAAAGAGCCAAAGTAGACCTGTAGGGGAAGTGTGCGCCTTACATCTGGAGCTGTGAGAACCGAAGGTGAGTGATTCTCTCTCTCTCTCTCTCTCTGTCAAATTTGACGAGGGAACAATGGAACAAGAGACAGATGTCAGAGGAGAAGGGAAATATACGTGGAGGAACAAGATAACTCCTCCCCCGCTGGTCCAATGTAGCCAACAATGATGAGTAAAGTCCTCACGTAATTATTGAAAAAAAATATTTCACCTATTGCAATTATTCAAGTGTCAAGTTATCATGTCAGTTTAACGTTTTATTGTGCTTATGAGCCATATTCTTTCATTCTTCCAACATTGGAGTAGGTGATTACTGGAACATTTACAGCAGTTAGATTAATTGCTCTTAAAGGTATTGTGACATCATTTTTAAAATGCTTTTAACACTATTAAAAGTCTTGGCCAACATCCCTCAAATGTGTCTAAAAGGTTTTAAAGAAACTGTCTGGTTTTAAGAAAAACTTCACTCTAGTACTCCATTCCTGGCTTTTTATGACGGTGTTTTTTTGCGCCGTGAAAAACGCTTCCTTTTTCCCCTTTCCTGTCAATCATTGCCCCGCTCCTCCTCCCAACCTCCTCCTCCAACCAACTGCTACAAACTTCTGCCGGCGTCTCCACAAACACCCACACACACAGCCCAGACAGGGCAACTACAACCCGGGGATGAAGTCCGTGCGCACACCGAACTGGACTTTTAACAGCGGCGTCGGAGAGTTAAGCCGGGAGCGACAGGCGAAGCATGCACGGAAAAGCAGCAGGGCGAAGTAGTCCACCGCAAACAATCATAAAAATAAAGGCATGCAAGCAGCAGTGTCCCATTATCTTAAGTCCAGTCAGTGGCCGCGGGTCTTCTTAGCAGTTGTCCTCCAGTGATGAGAACAGAAGAGGCTCTAAACAGCTCCGTGTTAAGCCTGATTTATGGTTCTGCGTTAAATCGACGCAGAGCCTACGCCGTAGGGTTCAGCGTATGGTGCGCGTCGCAGCGTAACCCTACGCCGTAGGCTCTGCGTCGGTGTAACGCGGAACCATAAATCAGCCTTTATGGTGCACTGGAGAGGAGAGGAGGCAAGGAGCTGGGTGGAGGGGGCGGTGATTTAGCGGGTTTAAACGTAACGACCCGCCAGCAAACCACATGCGCCGTTTTTGCATAGTTATGCGGAAAATCCCAGAAAGCACACAATACACTGAATGTTAAAAGTTTGTTGTTTTTTGGGTGTAATTGATTTCAAGACACCCAACAAAACACAAAAAATCAAGAAAAATGTGTTTTTCATGTCACAATACCTTTAACTTCCACGAAAAACCACGACTCCAGAACAAGTGAACACATGACTGTTCTACTCCAGTTGGTGTGTAACGTAGCCAGATAGGCTAGTTGAAGTCATGGTTGAAGCCATGGTTGAAGCCATGGTTGAAGCAATGGATGAATCCATAGTTGAAACCATGGTTGAACAATTTTGTAGATAGTGCCCTCATGGAATAGCTGAGGCACAACATGAGTGCACATAATTACTGTATTAATCCAAATATAATACCTTTTTTGTCTCCCTTTAATTATATCTGAGAAGACTGCATGATATTATTTACAACCAGTTGTGAAGAATGAAAAACAAAATGTAGGAGTGCCATCACTTGAGCTCTGAATCAGTTTAAAGCTGTAGAAATCACTAGATACACAAATACACCAACCACCGAGTTTAAAACCAGCCTCAGCTGCAGCAGACAAACGTTGCATCGCAGTAGACTCAGTTTTCAGAGCTGGACAAGTCTGGTCCAGCACTTGTCCTCAGACGTCAGAGAGATGTGCTTACACTCAAATCTGAATGTAAAAGAAAAAAAGTCCTCAATTAAGACAAAACAACATGTGGTGCTGATGCTTTTTTTCCAAAAGATGTGTGTATAGAAAAGGACAGCCATCCGATATGCAAAGTCTTTTCAAGCTTGGGTACCACAGAAACAAGCAGATCATCAACACATCATTTCCATCAGCCCAAATAAAATAGCTGAGCGTGATTTTTAGACTGCTCCAGCTTCCACAGATGCCAAATATTTAACACATATTCAACAGCTTTTTAATTGAATGTAAAAAAAAGAAGGATTACAGTCAATAAAGTGGAAAAATGCTTCCTGCAATGACGCGTTACCTTTTATTCAAGTCAGTATTCCTGTTTGAACCAGTATGTTCAAGGACTCAACTGAAGGGGACACGAAGGAATGCCAGACATGATAAAAACTCAGAAAAAAAATCTGCAATAAAAGCACAAAACAGAGGATAACTAAGTCTAAAGCTAAATAAAACAAAAACTAAACAAGTACAACTAATAAAACACAAGAACGAGGCCCGGAGACTGTCAATGTTTAATTCAAATCAAATAAGATGAGCTTGAAAATGATAAGGATTTTCAGTTTATTGTTTATAATAATGATGTAACAACAATAGGGTCTTTGCAAAGCTAACACGGCTTATTATTTGGAGAGAAAATTATTGGCACCAAGCTCATCATTTGTCCCCTGAAGTCTTTCACAATCGAACTGTTGAAGTAGACTTTTCCCTTAATTCTTCGTTGGCTTTAATCTCTTTGTCCTCACCGAGAGGCTATAAGTGTCAAAATTCTTCTTCTTCTTGTAATTTTCAGGTCCGTGTTATTGAATCTGTTTTTAAATGGGTTTTAAATAGCATGCCAAGACTCAGGTTATATTACTTATCTGTCCCTTTCATTGCATTTATACGGCTGAATTCCTTCAGTCTATTCATGTAATTTATTGCAAATACTCTTTTTATTAAAACTGCAGGATATGAGAAGCAATATGTTTCAATAAATGCTTATCACTACTGGCTGAATAGTAATCATGGACGCAACATAAAAGCTGTCTGAAGGGTTTAATAACATAACAGACACCCGTTTCATTGGTTGCATAACCTTAGAGCTGTTATGGAAAAGGAAGCCGATGTTAGTGAGTTAAAACAAGGTCAAGCTTGGGAGGTGAGCGTGGGGCAGCTGGGAGCTCAGCTTCTGTGTGTGCTCAAAGAACCGGGATCACGTCTGTCCAAACTGGATCATGGAATATTCGACGCGAGAAAACGCTGGAGATGGAGGTTAAATCTGACTTCATAAATCTTTAAATCTGAAAGAGAAAATTCAGAAACTGAGACTTTATCAGCTCACACGATATTTTGAGATCAGAAGGGTATGCTGATCTGAGGCATAAATTAAATGCTTCCCAGTAAACAACTCAAATGTTGTTATTTAGCTGGCTCCAAACAAACACGGGTAATTTTATACTGTGTATAGCGGCTATAGCTTGGGGGCCCTGTTTCAGATGCGGGGGTCCAGTCCATCTGCATAGTGTGGTAATGAATAATAATAATATACAATCGGGGCTCAAGCGGTCTGAAGGACATCTGCAGCTCTGGCAGAGACAGCGGCCAAGAGGATATCAGCGTGAGCGTCCTTTAGAAAACATGAAATAAATGTATACCACACATAAATCTTACAACAGCTTACACAGCCATACAGTCATTTGTAAACATGGGACACCTCTTTACTGCCAACAGAGTAGTACGAGGACATTTTTTACGTTTATGTTTATGTTATGTTATGTATAAGCAGTACTCGAGTTGTAAAAAAAAATCAGGGGGGATGGTGGATTTTATCATATGGGGACAGATAATTTGTGCTGATTACAAATAATATAATATATTACAAATAATAGCACTGACCAAAACACCTGCAGAAATACTGCAGGAATGACATAGCAGCAGTTAAATGCAGCCTTCTGTAAGCTTTAAATATCCACTGGGCTTACATCAAATACATCAAAACACAACAATAAAAAACAGTTTTCTGAACTTATCAATATGACTCTGTCCTTCACAGGATAAGTAAAATGGATCACTGCAAAAACTCAAAATCTTAACAAGAATATTTTTCTTATTAGGGCCCGAGCACTTGCAGTGCGAAGGCCCTATTGTATCTGTAGGAATTCTTCTTCTTCTTCTTCTTCTTCTTCTTCTTCTTCTTATTGTTCTGACAAAAGGAAGGCCTTTTTGCCCCCCTAAACGTGCCCAAAAAGTCACCAAATTTTGCATGCAAGTCAGGCCTGGCGAAAAATTTGATATTTAATGGTTTGCATTAATGGGCATGGCAAAATGGCTCAACAGCGCCCCCTTGAAAACTTTGTGCCTCAAGCCCCACAATGCGGTTTGTCGTACATGCACGAAAATCGGTACAGACCTGTATCATGGCGCAACTTAAAGAAAAGTCTCTGGCGTCATGTCGAGAAACCGAACAGGAAGTCGGCCATTTTGAATTAATCGTGTCATTTTGGCGAAATTTATGCCTTCCTTCGGCAGTTAATACGGCCCGAACCGTAACGTGCCCCCAAGTGTGTTATACATCAAAATGTGCGTCTCCATCCTCCGACACCACGCATTACTTTTCTCTTTCAAAAGCGTTACCGTGGCGACGCTAGACACCAAAAAGCGTGCCCACCCTTCATCTGATTGGTTCAGACAGAAAAAACTTTGCGCCTCAAGCCCCATAATACGGTTTGACGTACATGAATGAAAATCGGTACACACCTGTATCATGTCGTAACTTAAAGAAAAGTCTCTTGGCGCCGTGGCCGAAACCGAACAGGAAGTCGGCCATTTTGAACATTCTGAATTAATCGCGTAATTTTGGAGCAATATATGCCATTCCTTCGAGAATTAATACGGCCCGAACCGTATCGTGAACCCAGATGTGTTATACATCAAAATGTGCGTCTCCATCCTGCAACTACACGCATTACTTTTCTCTTTCAAAAGTGTTACCGTGGCGACGCTAGACGCCAACAAGCGCACCCCCCCTTCATCTGATTGGTCCATATTTGATAGTTCCCCAAAAGGCACCAAATTTGGCATGCAAGCCAGGCCTGGCGATAAATTTAATATTTCATGGTTTGCATTAATGGGCGTGGCAAAATGGCTCAACAGCGCCCCCTTGAAAACTTTGTGCCTCAAGCCCCACAATACGGTTTGATGTACATGCACGAAAATCGCTACACACCTGTATCATGGCACAACTTAAAGAAAAGTCTCTTGGAGCCATGGCCGAAACCCAACAGGAAGTCGGCCATTTTGAAAACTGATTGGTCCATATTTGATAGTTCTCCAAAAGTCACCAAATTTGGCATGCAAGACAGACTTGGCGATAAATTTGATATTTCATGGTTTGCATTAATGGGCGTGGCCTAACGGCTCAACAGCGCCCCCTAGAATACTCTTCTCTGCCATAACTTTTGAATGGTTTGACATAGGAAGTTGTGGGTGGTGTCATGGGACTCTGTATGGAGTCCTTGACCTTCATTGGCCTGAATTAGCCCCGCCCCTTCTTCTGATTGGTTGTCCCTTTTTTCTGCTATAACTTTTTAATGGTTTGACATAGGAAGTCGTGGGTGGTGTCATTTCTGATATGCTTATGGGGGGCGGTGGCCGTGAGTGCGAGGGCCCGTTCATCGCTGCTTGCAGCTTTAATTTCTAGTTAAAATGTCTCATTTTAGTAAAAAAAATCTCATTACACTTAAAACAAGACTCATCACTGCCAGTGGAAAAAGATTTTTTTGCTTGTAATAAGAAGATAAATCTTGTTCCACTGGCAGATTTTTCTACTTATTTCAAGTGAAAATTTACTTGAAACAGGTAAAAATGGTCAAATAAGTTATTTTTCTGGTGATGACTCTAAATGTGGAAATAGCAGTAAAACCACATTCATTGATGAAATGACATAAGGAATGGAAAAGGGGGATTTCAGTTTTACAGGGGGGATGAATTTTGACCGTTTTTATTTCAGGGGGGATGCCATCCCCCCTCATCCCCCCTCAACTCGAGTACTGTGTATAAGACTATTTTAAGACTTAGATACGAACCTGGTCGTACTGGAAACTGGTTCAGTGCTCTCGTCTCATCTCTCATCAACATGGTGAGATCAGTAATCAGCAACGGGCACTCGATGTTAGAGAAATGACTCGGTGGAAACCAGATGCAGTGATCCTTAAATTTATAATGATTTCTATTTCTCCGTAGATGTATGAACCCACTTGTTTTAAAATCATTTTTCTCTTTGATGTTACTTGACTTAAAATAGAAAATCCCTTTTTCTACTTTAGGCCTGCAACCCATTAAAAAAATGTAGGTACAAGGCAATTTTGTGCTCGTACGGCAGTAATGTGATATATTGAACACAGCCTTATTTTAATCTAGAGGCGGTGTTGGTGTGTCTGGGCTTGGAGGCATCAGGAACGGACCCTTACACAAGGGAAGGCTGGATTTTAGTCAGAAAAATCTGCATTCCAGGTCTGTTTTTGGAGAAATGAGTGAAGAGCGCTGCAGCTCGAAGACAAAGAGGACCCAGGAAAAGCCAGTGACCACCCAGCGGTGCAACATCCAGGCTCCGTGACGGTAGGAGGCTGTTTCAGCACTCTTGTCACAGCTCATCTCCACCTCTGGGACAACAGCAGCATTTCATGCCGGGAAGATTTCAGAGCAACATATGGCGGCTTTCAAAAACACATTAACGATTTATTCAACGTGAAACCACAAGGCTGATGAAGAGGAGGGTACAGGTACTGGTCTGGTCCAGCCACAGTCCGGACCTGTCTGCAACTGATGATGTTGGAGAAGATTCATAGTAAGAAAACAGATAAGCCCCCTACACTGTTGCACATGTTAAAACGAAGAAGAAGAAAGGAGAAAATAACGGAAACACTTCATTACTTGGTATCTTCAGTGTGGAGGAATATCAGCAGAGGTGGGTAGAGTAGCCAAAAATTGTACTCAGGTAAAAGTACTGTTACTTCAGAATAATATGACTCAAGTAGAAGTAAAAAGTAGTCATCCAAATAATTACTTGAGTAAAAGTAAAAAAGTACTTGGTGAAAAAACTACTCAAGTACTGAGTAACTGTTGAGTAACGTCTGATCAATTTTTTTAACACAACCATTCAAACAGACAAAAGTACAAAATAATTATCTTCAGGCAACTTAAATCAATAAAATAATAACATAAATTAAAATTAATAAAACATAAATATAGCTTAAATTAAAATAATCATAAAGTAAATTCAAGTACTTTAATAAATAATAAAATAATAACAGAATAAAAAATAAATTAAGCACAAGTAGCACAAAATTTCAAGCATTATACTTTTCTTTTTTAAACAGAACTAGAACAAGCCCATGAACTCATAGAAACTGTGTGTGTGTTGAGTCTGTGTAAATGTGACAAAACATCCAAAAACAAATATTTTTCCCAAAGAATCACTCAGTGATGTCATGAGATTGACGCTTACGCGGATAAAAGGGATAAAAGAAAAGTAACAGCTCAACGTAGCCTAATGTAGCGGAGTAAGAGTAACAGTTTCTTTTCACAAATCTACTCAAGTAAAAGTAAAAAGTATAGTGATTCAAAAATACTCCTAAAAGTACAAAATTTCCCAAAACTTACTCAAGTAAATGTAACGGAGTAAATGTAACTCGTTACTACCCACCTCTGAATATCAGTATTGCAAATTGGTACAAGCTTTACCGTACCATATTTTTAATGTGACCTAAAATGCAAAATCAATCTTTATTAACAAATTAAAACAAGTTGATCAGAGAAAAAAAACGAAACATCTAGGCTTCTAAATGTCTCCAAAGAAATACACAAAGCCCCTTCTTTTGGCTTTTTTCCCATTTGTAGGGGTCAGTACAGCGGATCATCGGCCTCTTGACAGCCCCTTTATCCAGGCCAGGCACCGGCAGAGTGAGTGGCAGGGCATTGTGGGTATCAGTGTCCTGCCCAGGGGCACCTTGACACGTGATGGGGCTGTGCATCAAACCGGTGATCCTCCGTTTGGAGGGGGGATCTAAGAATCTGCGTTTTTTTTTGCCGTCCCAACGGTTTCCGATATGGCCTTGTCTAACTGAGAGGTTGTAAAAATGTTTCCACTCAGGAGGAGGGTGACAACGCTGAACATCTGAAAAGATGTCCTCATGATGTAAAAACCCGTGAATGTGAACAGGCGCACACACAAAAGAGATCAATATAACAGCCTTTAAGCGGCCTCTCGCCGGGGTCCCAGGAAGCAGTAAATACCAGACGGGCCCATTGTGTGGGACGGACATGTGTTAGTGTGTGTGTTTGCTCCGCTGACCATGACATTCTCTGCTTTGTGTGTCTCTATCTGGTGCACTCCTCCTCCCACTCTCCTGTATATCTTCTGATTATTGAGCTGGTTCCACAGTTTGGGCAGAACATAAATCATGGAGCTGCATAAGCTGTTATCTCCATGGGAAAGGAGGATTCCAGTCGTGGGGAGAAAAACAGGTGCGCTGCTCTCACTCTGCTTCAGACGCAGTTAAATCTGCAGGGGTAATACAGCCCTCCACTCTGTTGGGGACACAGAAGGTCACGTCGTAAACTGTAGGAGACAGTGTGTACTATCTACAGTTAAGGTCAAATTATTATCCCCAAGAAATCAAGAACGTCGACAACAAAATCATGAGCTTCCTGACAAACAGTAACCAGTTTTGAGGCCTTTGTGACTTACAAGTGGCGTCCATCTCTAATGGCAGCTCCTAATTCTTGCTGACCTTGGACTTAACAATTTTACAATGGGTTTCAAGGTCACAGGCAAATTTCCACAGTTTGAAGACAGTCTTGTTTAAGTTGGGGCACTCTCGTGGCGCAGCCACTACACGTAAACACTATCGTACACCAGACAATTAAAAAGAGAGAGTCTTTAGACTTTTACACTTCAGACAGATTTTTACGAGACTCACGTTTGCCACCCTGTCACTTCGCTGTAGGTCAGACTAAAGAGAGAGAATCTCGTGGGATTCTATCATTATTCTTTTCTCACCCTCGGTTTTGGGTTGATGGACCTTTATCTTTTGGGAAACAACAGTTTCCCAAAAGAGGCAGCAGCCTCAGCAGGGATGCCCAGACTTCCCTCACCCCAGACACTTCCTCCAGCTCTTCCGGGGGGAGTCCGAGGCGTTCCCAGGCCAGCCGAGAGACATAGTCTCTCCAGCGTGTCCTGGGTCTTCCCCGGGGTCTCCTCCCGGTGGGACATGCCTGGAACACCTCCCTAGGGAGGCGTCCAGGAGGCATCCGGTACAGATGCCCAAGCCTCCTCAGCTGACTTCTCTCAATGTGAAGGAGCAGCGGCTCGACTCCGAGCTCCTCCCGGGTGACCGAACTCCTCACCCTATCTCTAAGGGAGCGTCCAGCCACCCTGCGGAGGAAACTCATCTCGGCCGCTTGTATCCTTCTGGGAATACATTTGACATTAACTGTATGTGCAGTGTTTAACATCCTTGTGCTTTTTTCCTGCTAAATGCAAGCCAAGAACTGCATAACATAAATCTGAACGGCCCCCAGGTCCCTGGCGGCACTTTGGCTCCTGTTATTGATCTCCTGAGACATACGAAAGACGAATACAATGCCAGTTTGACGCTGTCCACTGTGCTCTGTTAGCACGAGGCACACATGAGGCAGCGATGGCATTGTGAAGCAGTTCCCATTATTGATCAGCTCAAATATTTGTTGAGCTCCCCAGTAAGTGAGTGAGGCTGGATATCTCCGTCTTTAAACAGAGATCAGAAAAAATGTGAAGAAAATAACCTTTCCATGGCTGAGGGTGTGTTTCAGTCGACAGATGGGCGTCAGCGGCTCAGATGGTTCAATCGAAAGAAGTACATGCTTATAAGGTAACAAGTGGCACAGAAGTGAAGGAAGCTCATTTCCGATCTGCTACATAAGTGCAGACACTTTACCTCTTTAACAGCTGTGTCTGAACCAATTAGACACAAACTGATGACATCCATGATGTAATGATAGGGGAGAGGCCTCAAAAGGAGCCTCTTCTTCTACACCTGTAGTCTGATGCAATCCAGGGAGTGGATTTATCTGCAGGTCCTTGACCGACCACGAGAGACTGGCTCCGTGTTAAAATGTCCTACTTTATAGGAGAAATAAACACATTTGGGTTTAGGTCTCCTTCACTAGATTTCACATCCAGCCTTGCGGTCTCCGAGGCTTAATCGCGGGTGGGCACAACCTCCTCCAGCTGAGCCACCTCCAGACCAGCTATCGCTATAACAAAGTCGGCATCGGTTCTGATGGCACCACTGAAACGACATTTGAAAACGGTGCGCACCTCCGGCGGGAGCTCCACAGTATCTCCGACTGTGACATTACTCCTCTCACACGTTGTTTATAGTGGTGACATCACAAATGAGGATGAATTGACTCGTTTGCTCAGAATGAACATTAGCTACCATCATAGGTTAGCATAACCAAAGCTAAAATAGCTAACTCTCAGTATCCGGGGTTACAACATGACTAGGGTTGCCACCCGTCCTGTAAAATACGGAATTGTCCTTTATTTGAGAAAAAAATGTTGCGTCCCGTATTGAACTAATACGGGACACGATTTGTACCGTATTTTCATTAACTTTTACACCATATTCTAGTTGAATTATTGAAATAAATTAACTTTTACACCATATTCTAGTTGAATTATTGAAATAAATTAACTTTGACACCATATTCTAGTTGAATTATTGAAATAAATTAACTTTTACACCATATTCTAGTTGAATTATTGAAATAAATTAACTTTTACACCATATTCTAGTTGAATTATTGAAATAAATTAACTTTTACACCATAGTCTTCACCTGTAGGCTATATTATACATCTGGGCTGATGTGGACATACATAGCATAGGAGGATATTTCAGTTGCTAGTATGGTTGGCTGTCTATACAGTCATGCAAGTTCAATGCTATTAAAGCACTTTAAACTTTAAATCAAAGCATTTAGTTTTTTCATATAAAATAAACACATTTTTATTCAGTTTAGAAGTTTTGGGGCTTTTTTTTTGGCTCCTGCGCTGCTGAAATCAGGGCGTCCCTTCTTTCTATTTCTGAAAGGTGGCAACCCTAACATGACGGCACATAGTAAAAGCAAAAAAAGGCTTCGGAAGGAAGAGCACCTGCAGGAAACATTGCAGGGGGTTTGTCCAGCTCTCACAGTTTATGGGATTTTCGGGGTTTTGGACACGACTATCAACAAATGATGTGAACGTGTCATCTCTAACTACAACTAGATACCTCTGAAGTTGATAGCTAACAAAAACATAACACTTCCTAGTAACTGTTTTTATCTACAGTACATGTGACTTTCACCTTGTGTTGAGTTAACAATGTCAAATAAAACAAGATATTATAAACAGATGTATGGAGTTGTGGCTTTCAACTCTGGACAAGATCATCAGAGACGTGATAAACAGAAGTTTCTTTTATAGATTTATGTGGGTTTAGTTTGATCTGCTGTAAAAAATGCAGCTTTCGTGGCAGCGTTTCACCAAAAAGGTTTAAAATTCAGGACCTGCGGGTCAGTTCCAGCCTGCGTCACAGCTGGAATCAACCTGTGGGTTTGTATCTTCTGTCAAACAGAACCGGCCCGCTGGTGCACAAACATATATGTAATACAGGTTTCAGAGGAATGGTGAGCGCTTTGTCACATGGATGAAAGCCTGCAAGCAGCAGCTCTGCGTCCTCCAGATACTCATCAGGAACCTCAGGCAATAACGTGGATTCTGTTGACCAAGTCTCTGCTGCTGTTTCTGTTTCTGCTTAAAAAAAAAACACAAAAAACTGAGCATACGTGGTGCACAGTTAACTGTAGAGTCTGAACTGTTTGTGGTTGGCATCCAAACGAAGGTGATTGGACTCTGAAGTGGTGACACATTGAAGTATGTGTCCCTTTCAACAGTCCTCCTCTGTATACAAACGGCTCAAATTTTCTGTTTGAGAAACTTAAAAGGGACGACAAGTTCTTATTTATTCTTTTATTTCCGTATTTATATTTCCTTTAGTGTGGCTCATGTCTAAGCTATGAAACAAGTTTAGTTTTTAGTGTTGCCCCCCCTTGGGATTAAGTCTGACACCCCCAACATGAGACCATTGCAGCATTTCTGCTAACATTCTGAACGACTTTTACGGCAGAAGAATGTGAGTTCAAACGTGACAAAAGCCTGTTTTTTTATGGTCTGATTCTTTTCCAGCTGTGAGAATAAAAGGAGCACGGTTGTCGAGAGGACAGAGTGAAACATCTTCTATCATTATTCTTTTCTCACCGGAGGAGCATCGTGAGCCCAACAAAGGTCCCAGGAATGTCTCCTCCTCACTCCCAGACAATGTCCCACCCTCAGGAATGTGGAGGAGGTAGAGGCTGAACTCGATGAAGAGAGGAGAGCAAAACAAGGAGAAGTCCTGTGTTTGGTCCTGCTCCTGGTGCGGCCAGTCCTCTCCCGTGGTCTTGGCGTGAGAAGGAACAAAGCGACAGAGGAGGAGAGGATGGCGTCTCCTAAAGGCCCCATGTGTGGCGTCGCTAATTGCAGATATGACAGGAATGACGAGGTGGAGTCTCGTTGGTGCGGCTGTTGTAGTCGCCTGCCTGTGGTGGCAAAGAAAGATGAGCTGCATTCCTCCTTTGAAGCTTTGAAAAGGCATGAAAACCCAGAAATTACTGACTTCAACAGTTTGATAAAAGCAAAAACACCCAGAGAAATTTCAGAAAAAAATTACAAAAAACTTTCAGGTGTAGGAAAAACTACAGGAATCAATCATACGAAGCTGTCCATCCATCCATCATCCATCCATCCATCCATCCATCCATCCATCCATCCATCCATCCATCCATCCATCCATCCATCCGTCCATCCATCATCCATCATCCATCCATCCATCCATCCATCTATCCATCAAACTGTCCATCCATCCATCCATCATCCATCCATCCATCCATCCATCCGTCCGTCCGTCCGTCCGTCCGTCCGTCCGTCCGTCCGTCCGTCCATCCATCCATCCATCCATCCATCCATCTATCCATCAAACTGTCCATACATCCATCCATCCATCCATCCATCCATCCATCCATCCATCCATCCATCCATCCATCATCCGTCCGTCCGCCCATCCGTCCATCCGTCTGTCCGTCCGTCCGTCCGTCCATCCATCCATCCATTCATCCATCCACCCATACATCCAACCCTTCATTTATCCATCCATCCATCCATCCATCCATCCATCCATCCATCCATCCTGCATCCAACCCCGGTTACTCCAACAAATGGACACATGGGTGGAAGCCTGGCAGTTAGTTGGGACAGGTCCAACTTACCTCAGGTTACCTCAGGTGACAAAAGCTAGCTGTTTTCGCTTTTCTTAGTCTATGCTTACCTATGATGCTAACTAACATTAGGTTCATTCTGATCAAATCTGTTGGATATCTGGACCTGGACCACGCCTGATGCAACATCAGGTGTGATATAGGTATCTGGGGTGCAGCATCACCTTTCGTGCTTGGCTTGATCTGGACGAGGCTCATCACCGTTCTTGCAGACATTGGCCGGTTTCTTGTCCTTTGTAAAGATTTAAGACTAGACCTTTGTTTTATTTATTTATTGAGCGTGTCTCTATGATTATGGGTAACGAGCTCAGTGGTGCGGATATCTGTAGTGACATCTCTCCCCCACCTGGTGGTTTCACCAGTGCCATTGGCTGAGACAGGGACCGTATGATGTTAAGCCGGATTTTCTGGAAGTGTTTCAGGCTCGTGCTCCAACGCCCCCAGCCTCCATCCATCCATCCATCCATCCATCCATCCATCCATCCATCCATCCATCCATCCATCCATCCATCCATCCATCCATCCATCCATCCATCCATCCGTCCATCAAACTATCCATCCATCCATCCGTCCGTCCGTCCGTCCGTCCGTCCGTCCGTCCGTCCGTCCGTCCGTCCGTCCGTCCGTCCGTCCGTCCGTCCATTCCTGTGAAAACAGGGACGTTTCTTCGTTGAAAGCAGCTCCATCCCTCAGATACAGTTTTCTGTGTTTGACATAATCAACCAGTCCAGCAGAAATATGGTCAGACCACGGCGACATCCAACGATGTTCATATCTGATCAACATAAAGAGAAAACTTGTCCTCTCCATCTTACCTCACGACTGCGGTTGAACTCTACTTGTTTCTGTTCCTGAAAACATATTTCTCTTTGTTGTACATTTCTCCTGCAGACCTTTGATCAAAGCCATTCCTCTTGTTTTCCTCATACCTCAGCTTTCTCTGGATGGAGATGAGAAATATTTGGAGCAAGCTGATGAGGGAGGATGAAGCAGATATCTGTGATTTACAACTGTAACCTAGCGTGCAAGCCGCTGCCAAGAAGCATCGGGAACAAAAGACGATATGACAGTGCGTATGTGCAGTTATCTTTGCTTATTTATAGCGCTGACAACCAGCCGACTCAGCACGAGGAGCCGTGGATGGCGCGTCGGACCGAGATGACAGGAGGCGTGCTGGTTTGATCATGTGAACATGTGGACTTTGATACATCAGATCTCTTCGTCTTCAGCTTTGTTTATTTTTTAATGGTAGAAACTCTCCAGGAGCTGAGAGGATGGTTCCACAGTCAGCACGTCCAGGGAACGTTTCACCGCAGCACGTCCAGTGAGCGTTTCACAGGACAGCGGCAAAACGGATCACGTGCACAGTTTTATCAGAGCAAAGAACACGCCAATCATCTGACCACCGCTCCCTTCCTTCGGTCCGCCTTCACGGACTAATCAATGCCCAACACACACGCACACGCACACGCACACGCACATGCACAGGCACACGCACACGCACACACACACGCAGGCACACGCACACACGGGCCTCCTGAAGCCAGTACCGCACGACAAAGCTGCTTCAACATCTTCATCTTTCATCTTCAGAAGAAATACAGATGAGCTGTTTTTGAACATTTATTACTTTATTCATTCATGCGGAAATGCTGAAAAAGCCTGCAGATGTTTTAGGAAACTTACTGGTTACTCAAGTTAGAAAGTTGTTGCAGAAATCAGAGTTGTGGCAGAAATTCTGGGATTTGTTTGTGATTTCTTATACGTTTTGTTTTGTTTCTGTCACAAAACTGCAAGTGTTTAAAGTCCTATTTTATTATTCTTTTTCTCGCAGTTTTGCAAGTTTATAAAATGATCGATTCTGCATATTTTCAAAATTCACAAATAAATCACAAAGTTTTTAAAATCTGGACATTTCTTGTAACAAGACTCGGGGCTGATAAATTCAGACTTTTCTTTTTTTTTTAGGTCAGATTCTGAATATTTCTGTACAAATGTGTGAGTTCAGAATTTCCTGTTTTCTCGAACCCCAACACCAACCTCAAATTTGCAAGTTGTTTTCTGGAAAGAATATGTAAGTTCATAAGGTTATACAGTCAGATTTCTTTCTTACAAACGTGCATGATTTACGGGGTCAGAATTCAGAGTTTTGTTCTGCAAATTTGTGAATTTAGTCTTAAAGTTAAAAGTTTGTGAACATCAGCACAAACTTTTAATCTCTCAGCTGGAGAGATTCCTGATTCTGGCTCGACCCAAATCTCAACTCATAATTCATCTGGAAGTGTAACAGATTAGTACATCACCAAAGACGCTCCACGCTGGTGTACAGCTTGTGCAGTCACGGAGCACGTTCAGGGAGAGGATCTGACCTGTTGGTTCAGGTGTGTGTGTGTGTGTTCAGGTGTGTGAGTGTGTGTGTGGATGTGATGGTGTTGACTGAACGAGCGTCAGCCAAACGAATTGTCGAATTGAAAAGTGTGTGACCAACTTATCTGTCTCTGTGTATGTGTGTGTGTGTGTGTGTGTGTGCGTGCGTGCGTGCGTGCGTGCGTGCGTGCGTGCGTGTGTGTGTGTGTGTGTGTGTGTGTGTGTGTGTGTGCACTTGCTTGTGTAAGAGGGCAAGGGTCGTGACAACAGCCTCCAGGTTCAGAAGTTCAGCTGAGGTCCTGAGAGAATCCGCTCAGCTGCCCCTATCTCTGCCTGATAACCTGCAAAAACATCACAGATACAGCTGATGTGTGTGGATGTGGGTGTGTGTGTGTGTGTGTGTGTGTGTGTGGGTGTGTGTGTGTGTGTGTGGGTGTGGGTGTGTGGACATGATCACTGTGTTTAGTTAGCGTCTGTCCTTATTTGTTTATGTTTGGATGAGAGACAGATGATGGCGTTGTGGAGGAGGATACCGCTGACTCTTGTAAATTCTTGTTTCCCACAGAAACTCTGGTGTGTGAGATGTCGGACCGAAGCAGAAACATTCGGTAGGAGTTTATCTTATAACGTCCACATGGTTGGTCCTGTTGAATTCAAACGCTGATTATGTGGAAAAATGTTTCTTAGTGAATTTAAACAGCTAAGCGGTGTTGTGATGATGCAAACTACACAAATACACACACAGGGAATGAAAGGAAAGGGAAATAACTGATGAAACTGAAGGTGGATGATGACATCAGTCTCTAATATAATATATTCAAGGATAGAAAATGTTATGTAATATAATTAAGTAAAATGATAAGTGTCAAATAGCTTTAGTTCCCATTTCAGGAGGATCCACTTGGTTATACTCTTGTATCCATCCATCCATCCATCCATCCATCCATCCATCCATCCATCCATCCATCCATCCATCCATCCATCCATCCATCCATCCATCCATCCATCCATCCATCCATCCATCCATTAAATTTCGTCACGGGGGGGGCAGCAGCTTCTCCTCCAGCTCCTCTTGGAAGACATCGATATGTTTCCAAGCCAAACAACAAATATAATCTGAGCAGGGTTGCCAGATCTGATTGACAGTTTCAGCCCAAACACAACATAATCCTGCAAACCTCAATAAAACCCAACCTAAATCAAAACCTCTCTAGAAAATCATGTTTAAAAACATTGTCCTGAGCATGTCGTCATAGCAACCACAAAAAGTTACCCAATAACAACATGAAATGTGAGCAACCTGACCTAAGTTTCCTCTTTGTGGTGGCTGGACCGTCCTTTTAGAAATAAGGTGGGACTGCCACCCCACCCACCTTTACCCAATGGCTCACTGAAATGTTGTCAGCCATTCAGATGGAGAGACTGCACTTGCATGGCTCAGACAGGCAAAACAGATTCTAGTCTGGAGTCCTTTTCTGGCTCAGTAGGGGACATGATACCTAACTTTGTCTTTTCCACTCGCAAAAGACTTGGGGCCCGATTTACTAAAGGTTTGCGTGCGTAAAAACCTGTGCAAACTTGACAGCACCCGCAAACCAAAGTGCCAGCTGATCTACTAACAGCGTGCAAAGACGACTGCGTCTCTGAAATGCGCAAAATTGCACACGCAATTCATTTAGTACTTTTGCCCTGATGAATAATCAATATGGGGCGTACCCACCAGAAATCCTAAATACTGGGAGGGGAAGATGCAAATTGCTCCATTTACCACGCGCAATGAGATTTACCAAGCCTGAAAGTAATTGCGCGTATTGTGATTGCGTCTGTATTTAATACGTTCGAAAGGAAGGTGCTAATCTGCTGCTGCTGTTATTGTGGCAAGGAGGCGACATTCAAAATCAAAGAATATGCAGAGAGAGAGTCTTTATTCTGCTGCATGCTATTTTAAAAATGGTTGCACAAGTTTTATTAAAGGCCACTTTTTCTTTAGTTCTCCGCCTTATATCTTGCACCTTCTCTTATTGTGCCCCCCTCCACTCGCCCACAAGCAGGCCAAGCCTTTGTGCCAAAACTTTGTATTTTATTGATTACTTATCTTATTGAACGTGAAATCATCCTTCGTAAATTACATTTAATTAAAACCCGTGCTTATAAATCACAAAACACAGGTTAAACATCATGACCAAATCCGCTCCGACCCGCTGTGTCAGGATCATATAAAAAAATTGAAATATGAAAAACCAGACGTTTTTCCGTTTTTTGTGTTACCAACTGCATTTATTCTATAACAGGTTTTCTCCGATATTGCGTTTCTTTTGGTAATGTTTACATTTCTTTGCTGTAGTTCATGAATGTGTTTATTTGCCTCTTCCACTAATATCTCTAACTCCAACTCGTTCAATTTAATTTTGCGCTTGTGACTTGTGACTGTGCATTCCATCCAGACTCTCCGTGGCGCAGAGTTTGCGCTCGCAAACCTTAAGACACGCAACACCTCATTTAAATACTGCTGTTTGCACCTGTTATCAATTGCGCACGCAATCTTAGTTGATCACCCGCAAACCACACGCAAACAGCACGGGCAAACTTTTTCAGTGCACACGCAATTAAGTACTCTTTATTTAGGATCTTAGTAAATCGGGCCCTTGGTTTGTTGTGTGTTTTCTTTGTGGGCACTTGTCTGGCAGCCCCTCTTTTATTTTTTTACTTTTTTTTTCTTCCTGTTCTGATGTTTGTTTTTATGTTGTGGATTGTTCCTTGTGTAAAATTTAAAAACTATAAATAAAATATATTTAAAAAAAAAAAGAAATAAGGTGGGATGCTCCAGAATGTAGGAGTCGGGCTCAGGGCAGAGTTCTGCTTCTCTACACTGAGAAGAACCAAACAATGTGATTTGGATCAGCCCAAGTAGTATCTGCCTCCTCTGTAGGGACGTGTTTCAGGCATGTAAAACCACACAGAGGTGCTGGTGCAGAACAAAGGACACGCTGGAGAGACTATGTCTCCTAGGAATGTCTGAGTATCCCCCTGGAAGAGCTGGAGGAGGTAGCTAGGGAGGTCTGAGCGTCTTTGGACGTTGCCCCAGTAACCTGAACGCAGATAAGCAGAAGTGGATGGATGGACATGTTCCCTTTAAAAATGGTGACGCCAAGCTGTGCACACCATCCATCACCTACACCCACGTAATCCTCGTCAGGGGTACGGAGACCTGCTGGAGCCAGACCAGTTCTCTCTTGGGGTGAAGCGCAGGTGTACAGGCAGGATAGGCCACCAATCCATCACAGGCCCACAAAAGGGGCAAACATGCAGCTGTGAACACATTCACATTGTCTTCATCCATTAAAATGAACACAGTTTTTTTAAATAACTGTATTGGCTTAGTAAAGCTGTTACCAGAGCAAACAGGCCTTTCTCACCCCCAGTTCTTTGCGTTTTGAGCCCTTGCAGTGCGGCAGGTCCAACACTGAGTCTGGTCTCATAAATAAACTACTTCTGAACAAAACACATTACCCAATTTAAAAACAGCTCCAACAACGGTAAAGACTGATGCAAATAGATAGATGTATGTGCTGCTTGTAGGGCTTCACGTTTCACTCTTGGTTTTGGAGAGAGATTCTCCTGCAGTTTGACAGCCTGAGGTTTTCTCAGACACTATATTGGAGATATTTATTGGCAGACTTGTCAGCAAATGTTTCACTGCAGTCTCAGTCTCACTGCAGTTAGGTTTGTGCAAACTTCGGACTCTATTCACACACGTCTCTGGCATAGAAACAATTTAAAATCTCCCAGCGTTCCCCAGCCAGCTGCTCAGTTTGGGTTTCTACTCTTTGATGTTTGAATGTCGGCCAGCTGAAGAAAACTGGAGACTCTTCTCAGTGATGATGTTCACATTGTGATATGTTTGAACTCACTGAATGACGTTTTAGTGTTCACCCAGGAAGTACAAACACTCAGTAAACATGTCGGACCTGGGGACACCAACTGGTGAACTGGTGTCAGGGACATTCTTTCCCGTTCTTGATTGATGTATAACTTCAATCAATCCATCTCGGATGAACTAGGTCCCAGAGCGACAGGACGGTTCAGATGGTACGCCACATGATAGCGGGGTGGCCAGCTCAAAACAAGGCTTTGGTAAATTAACGCAGCAATGCTGCTATTATTTCCTACGGTCAGGCATGGAAATGATGTAATTCTGGTCAGACACCTGCTTCGCAACTGTATGTGAACCAGCAAATTTTGCCTGGAATGGAGAACCCACAACCGAGAGTAAAGGAAGCACTTAATCACTGGGATCAAACGGGCCACCGACACGATGAGCAACAAACAACTCATGAGCGCTAAAGCCCATACTTTTCTGCACCATATCCATGGCTGCAAGAAACAACCAAGGCAAACTTTCCCAGTCCTTACCCGACACACAAAAGAGACTTTAAAGTTCGGTGGAAACGCTCCAAAGCACCCTGGCTCTGAAAATGATGTGCAGACGCCTAATGTGCAAATATGATCTGTTTGAACGGCCCTTGGAGTGTCATAAATGTACTGAAAGAGAGCACGGACCACAAATCTAGCTGTTGTTATTAAACACAGAGAATAGCTGCAATACAACCCGTGTTGCAATCACTTTTTCCATCGCTTTTAACGTAGACCTGCAACACAGACTCTCACAATGTTGACAGCAAAACAACCCGAAGACAGGTGCTCCAAGGCCAGTGACCTGGCAGTGAATCCTGGATAAAACACCAACAGGCATTGGCAAGCATCTCTGCAGAACAACCTGCTCCAACAAATGCTGCAGGAAGGAATCCCCCAGCTGTTGGCAAGTGAATCACCGCAAGACAATGAAACAGGAAAATCTGGCAAAGTAGTGTCCCCTGACTAGGGCTCAGAAACAGACTGTGGCAGGCCACTGGGGGCGTTGGAGCACGAGCCTGAAACACTTCCAGAAAATCCGGCTTAACATCATACGGTCCCTGTCTCAGCCAACGGCACTGGTGAAACCACCAGGTGGGGGAGAGATGTCACTCCAGTTACCCATAATCGTTACCCATAATCATAGAGACACGCTCAATAAATAAAACAAAGGTCTAGTCTTAAATCTTTACAAAGGACAAGAAACCGGCCAATGTCTGCAAGAACGGTGATGAACCTCGTCCAGATCAAGCCAAGCACGAAAGGTGATGCTGCACCCCAGATACCTATATCACACCTGATGTTGCATCAGGCGTGGTCCAGGTCCAGATATCCAACAGATTTGATCAGAATTAACCTAATGTTAGTTAGCATCATAGATAAGCATATACTAAGAAAAGCGAAAACAGCTAGCTTTTGTCACCTGAGGTAACCTGAGGTAAGTTGGACCTGTCCCAACGAACTGCCAGGCTTCCACCCATGTGTCCATTTGTTGGAGTAACCGGGGTTGGATGCAGGATGGATGGATGGATGGATGGATGGATGGATGGATGGATGGATGGATGGATGGATGGATGATGGATGGATGGATGATGGATGGATGAATGGACGGATAGATCGTGGGTTGGATGTATGGGTGGATGGATGAATGGATGGATGGATGGATGGATGGGTGGATGGTGGGCTGGATGGATGGATGGATGGATGGATGGATGGAGGGAAGGATGGATGGATGGATGGATGGATGGATGGTGGGTTGGATGTATGGGTGGATGGATGAATGGATGGATGGATGGATGGATGGGTGGATGGATGGATGGAGGGAAGGATGGATGGATGGATGGTGGGTTGGATGGATGGATGGATGGATGTATGGGTGGATGGATGGATGGAGGGAAGGATGGATGGATGGATGGTGGGTTGGATGGATGGATGGATGGATGGTGGGTTGGATGTATGGGTGGATGGATGGATGGAGGGAAGGATGGATGGATGGATGGTGGGTTGGATGGATGGATGGATGGATGTATGGGTGGATGGATGGATGGAGGGAAGGATGGATGGATGGATGGTGGGTTGGATGGATGGATGGATGGATGGTGGGTTGGATGGATGGATGGATGGATGGATGGATGGATGGATGGATGGATGGTGGGTTGGATGTATGGATGGATGGATGGATGGTGGGTTGGATGTATGGATGGATGGATGGATGGAGGGAAGGATGGATGGATGGATGGAGGGATGGATGTATGGATGGATGGATGGTGGGTTGGATGTATGGATGGATGGATGGAGGGATGGATGTATGGGTGGATGGATGGATGGATGGATGGATGGATGGATGGATGGATGGATGGATGGATGGATGGATGAATGGATGGATGGATGATGCTGGAGTGGGAGTTACTGACCTTATAAAACCAACTAAACATTTTGGTCAAAACCTTTATTTTAGGTTTTATTTAGTCTTCCTATCTTTGGACAATTGTCTCTTTAAGACTAGTTCATTCAAACGTCACTCATCACACAAAGCCTTTCACATGCAACGTCCCACACTGATGGGAAAGCTGAAAACTCTTTGCACATACAGCCCTGCAGGCCTGCTGCTGGAGACATCATAGTTGTTGTTATGGTCGGAGTCTTGTTCAGGCACAAGTCTGCATGGATGTAAACACTCAGCTTTGTCACTGCTTCCAGGAACCCCCCTCTGAAGGTTTCAGCATTGCACTATTTAGTTAAACAGTACAGTTTAAATGTGTTTATATTTTTGACATTAAAGCTTTTACTTGTGCAGTTTATGGTTTCTCAACAAAAACAATCCCAGACTTTCATCATGAGTTATTTTCTCTCTGCATATGTGTGAGAAATGAAGTTCGGTTCTTTCCCTGCCGTCTTTGTCAGTGAGAGTGCCAAATACTGGTGCCTTTTGATTTCTATAACTGAACAAGTGTTTTTTATTTAACTCTATTGAATTTCCATCTAATCTGTGTGCTAACACACACTCGAGTCTGTCTGAGCAAAAAAACACCGGCTGCCCATTCAGCCAAGTATTGTTCCCCAAAAAGTTTATGTTTGCCCACACAACCAGGCAAATACAGTGTCAAGATCTTTTGTGACCTTATCAACAAACACAAGCGCATATCACAATTGCAGGCGCAGTGCCACAGGAGGGAAGTACCCTTTCTCTCTGCCATGTTTGGAAGTTGAAATAAATATAAAAATGGCAGTGAAAAGCGCTGCAACAGTTCGACTGACTGCTCACATTCACTGTTGTATTTATTTGAATCGCTCCACTCCAAAGATATCTGTGGGGAGCTGCGTTATGTTTTAGGGTGTTCCATTTGTCCCATTGTCACGGACAAAACTTATCAGGTAGATTTAAATAATTTCTTCAAATTCCCAGCAAATATTCACCAATGTCTGGTAAGAGGTGGGTATTGCCAAGGACCTCAACATACAATACACATTGCGATACTTGAGTCACGATACGATACCGCAATATCCAAATTTTGCGATATATTCCAATATTATACATAGTTCGCTGAAAACTGTAAAAGGCATTATGCAACTTAAAACCGAGTTGCACGTACATCAGATTATAGTGATAATTCATGGGACAAACTGAGTTGAAACAATGTGATTCAAATTATCCATGCCGTTTTATTGTAACTATACAAGATAAAGTTAAAACATATTTGCACATGTTTTTTCATATTATTTACATAATATGAAATTAACATTAACAATATTATTGAAGCCCATGTATACAATAAAGGATGGATGAATGGATGGATGGATGGATGGATGGATGGATTGATGGACCGACAGATGTTGGATGGACATTGGATGGATGGACATTGGATGGATGGATGGATGGATGGATGGATTGATGGACCGACAGATGTTGGATGGACATTGGATGGATGGACATTGGATGGATGGACGTTGGATGGATCCCTAAGTGGATAAAATAATGACGAAATAATATTTTACATCCAAAAAGGTGCAACGTCAGCTCCACGCTGCAGAAGTAGGTTCTTTACATGTTACAGTCACATGAGGTTGGATATTGAACACATATTGATTGTAACACATATTGATTGTACAGATCTTCTGTGTGTCATAAATCTCCCAAAGGCCTTAGCTCCGCCTACCAGCAAATCCCCTATGTATTTAACCAATCAGAAAACACAAATCTACTCTTTTCTTGTGGTGTTTGGTCTTTGTCCCTCTGAAATACTTAGAGACTTTTGTCTGTAATCCAGGAGGCATGGAGGTACTCTGGAGGTACTCTGGAGGTACCATAGCTTACAGTATAGTAAGATCACCTCTCCAGTCTTTGAGACAGGTGCCCCATCAGTCTGGGCGGATATGAATGCACATATGCAGGGTTTTTCTGATGCTGCTAGTAATCTCTTGGCACTTTTTCACTAGTACCTACTCAGCTCTACTCATTTCAGCCTAGTTTCTGGTAGCTCCTGGTAGATCTTGTCGTTCCTTATTGCCCGTTTACATCCCTTTTTAATTCTCTCCTCAGCCACCAGGTTTATGAACATCTGCACCTCAGAGTTGGATCATGAAACAGACTTTTGCGCTGCCATTGCCTGTCGAATAAAACGAATAAGAAGCCGCCGTCAGAGTCGCTCTTACGCTGATTTCCGCTTCCTGACTCAGATGTTTGACAGGCCAACCCCCTGACCAATCTGTGGCGTGTAGTGTGATGCCGTCAGATACAGCCCAACTCAGCCCACTTCGTCGGCAGAGTAGTTACAGAAAAAGTATCTACTCGGCACGGCGAGACCTTTAGTGGGAAAGCGCCAAACCGAGTGGAGGCGAGCCGAGCCGGGCTGAGTAGGTACTAGTAGAAAAGCACCATTTGTCACTGCTGTTGGATCAGGTATGAACCCCCTCCCCCAATCACAACAGAAGTGCTTTTACAACTTTACAGACAAAAACAAAAGTCCCCCCCCCCCTTTCACTCTCTCTATCACAGCCAAGAAAACAGCCTGAAAAGCTAATTTAGACACAGGGGGGGCTTGCAGACCTCCTCACCCTCTGTTCATCCCCCACGATCCCCCCTGCATCTCCTCACCCCGAGGCCTGAAGTGGTTACGCAGGACTTGGAGCAGAAAAGCCAACAAAAGCAACAAGAGGAGGAAGAGGAGGAGCAGGGCGGCTCTAAGGAAGTGTGTTGGGTAATTACAGATGAAGATGGCAATCAGAGATATGGAGATGAGGCCGGGTGGAGGAAACAAAGCAGACACCATGTCCAGGGACACAAATAGAGATGAAAGGAGTCAGAAGAGGACTTCGGTCAAAATATTGATGGACAGAAAAGAAAAAAGAAATGAAGCTTGTCCGATGTTTCATTGTTAAACTGTATTAACGGTGACTCCTTGCTTCATTTTCTTTTGTGTTGCACACATTTCTGAACACACACTTTTCTGATTTGTTGGCACGTTATTTCCAGAGTTGAATTATTTTTATTGAGTGATGCAATATCATGTTGCTTTTAAGAAGGTTACCACGGCAACAGGGTTGGGGGTCCACTATTGGCGGAGGCATGAAGAACATCTGTAGTCCTCATTTTGGAATATTTGGAGAAGTTTCTTGGAGAATGTGTCCCTGATGTGCATTTATTTAACGGGTACGCCAACATTTTGTGAATTAGCTTCTCAGCCGTCAACCCCAGAGTTTAATTCGGTGGTAAGTATCAAACTCGTCTCTCTTTACTACCTCGCAGCAGTTACGGCCTGCAGCAACACCATCAAGCACAACCAGATAATCTAGTAGATAACAGAGTATGATTATGATGGCTGTTATAATTACTTTGTCCAATAGATCCACTTGGTGTGGGGTACCTGAGTTGGTCTCAACTCAGGGGCGATTGCTAAGCGGACCATGCATGCGATCAAGGCCTGTAGGTGAGAAACCGGTCCGATAGTCCGCATTTTTAATGTGAATGGATTTATACTTTCTGATCTTTCTAATCCTGGCGACCACTCAAAGCGCTGTGGGTCACAAATTCAAACACGTTCATACTTTACTCCTTCGTCTGGTCAGTCGACGGTAGTCTGCATACAAGAACCAGACAAACCTCCTGAGACCTCATCCACAGGTTTCCTTTTGATTCTCTGCAAGTTGCTCCCGGCCGTCCTGTGGCTGCATGGAATTGCCAGCAGGTCGACCCGGCCCAGGAGCGTAGGCGATGGAAGTGTCCCCTGGTCAGGCCTGGCTAGCAGAACAACACTGCATCAGAAATGTCCTACTTCGGGGTTTGAGACTCAGGCCACGTTTACACGTAGCCGGGTATTTACAAAAATGGATATTTTCCCCTCTACGTTTTCAAAAATATCCTCGTTTACACGGACCCCATGAAAACGCTGTTAACGTCATGCCAGCCAATCAGAATCCTGGAAAAAACATCAACAAATGACACGTGTAACTTCCAGTTAAGGATGATTTATGGTTCTGCGTTACCCCAACGCAGAGCCTACGGCGTAGGGTACGCGGCGACCCACACCGTACAGCGCGCATCGCCGCGTACCTTACGCCGTAGGCTCTGCGTCGACTTAACGCGGGACCATAATTCAGGCTTTACTTCCAAGACGGAACGAGAGTCTGAGTGAATTTAAAACAGGTAAAATAAAAGAAAATATTGACGGTGGCCAAACAAATTGTAAACACAGGTCGCACTCATGACGCTACGGTGACGTTTCTGTCGCATAATGTGACGTAAATCTCAGTTTTCCTCCGTTTTCTCTGTTTAGACGCAAACGGAAAAACTGAGTTTTTGAAAATCTCCACTTTGGCCGGAATTTTCAGAAATGATCGTTTTTGGGGGCTTTGACCTCCGTTTTCGTGTAAACGAACGGCCAAAACGCATGAAAACGCCTCCGTTTTTGCCCCGTGTAAACGGGGCCTCACCCATTGGGGCCCTCAGGCAGAGCCGCCTGGGAGATTTGCGAAGCCCTGTGCGAAATGGCTGGGGGGGCCCTTGCAAAATTTTGGGGGTTTTTCGGGTCGGATCGGGTGTCCGTATGCGCAATTTTAACTCTCCAATTAGCAAAATACTGCATACCTTCCCCTGCCTCATCATCATCTCTTGCCTCGACGCGGGGCCCCGCGGCTGCTTGAGACCCGGTCGGATCAGTGATTTTTGTAACAAATTTATCAAACGAGCCTTTCAGAGAGGCATTAAACTCTTCCATTTTCTTCAGTTTTTTTTTCTTTTTTCATCCCGTGATGGAAATTTCCTGATTCTGTCTCGTTCTCTTGACATTGTGTGACAGTTTGTTCCACACTCCACCCGTCTGGATCAGAGCAGCTTGTGTCTGTGCTTGGTCTGATCAGTTGTATTGAACAACAGACACGCGCATCATTGCACATATATCTATTGATATGCACAGACTAGTACACATTTAGGTCTGTAATGGAACGTGACTGTTGATATTTATAAGGGAAAAAAAAAAAAATTGAAAAAAAAAAAAAAAATTGAAAAAAAAAAATTGAAAAAAAAAAATTGAAAAAAAACGGCCCATAGCGCGAGGCCCCTTGGGGCGCGAGGCCCCGTGTGGTCGCACGGTTCGCACACCCCTTGCGGCGGCCCTGCCCTCAGGGACTGGAGGTTTGCAGTGGCTTTGTTCCATCCTCTGGCCTCACCAGGAGCGTTGCAAAGTGCTGGCCAGGTTTTAGGTCAATTCCCACCGTGACAACGGTAAAATCACGCCTATGTTCACCAATGACACAGGAAGGCAGCAGTTCAATGCTTTATTTACTTCTCTGACACCAACTGCCAGGTCTACAGACCGCATCCACTACCCCCACCCCCCCGCCTCGGACCAGGGCACCGGGACTCTGAGCAGACTGATCATCTTAACCAGCTGGTTGTCATGTGTCTGTGAGGGATCAGCTAACAAAGCCCATGAAGCCTGGTGCGCACGTGACCTTCACAGAAACAAGCGATGCCATGTTTTATAGTTTACAGCGGAAGTGACCGTTGGGTCCTGGACTGATGTCTCACTGGTTCCGTGTCCAAAACTGAAAATTATTCAGACTTGCAGTTACAAGCTTTTTCAGTAACTCTGGAAACTTTCATCTTTGGGGTCATATGATACTGGTTAGTTGCACCATCACACAAAAATCCAACATTTCAAAGATTATGACCAACAGGCACCGAATCAAACAACAGGACATCAAAGACCTGGTGTGAAATCCATTCATCTGAGGAACCCACCCAGAGCCTCCACCCGCAACTACAGCTGCACAAAATATGGCACTTTCAAATGTAAACAAGACTTTTCTTATTAATAACCGGACCTTGGTGTTTCTGAGCACATCTGGACCGGCCGTGCTCAATGGGGCTTCTTCCCAAAACTAAAGTTTCTATGTCTCATTCTCCTCCAGGCTTTGATCAAAGCGGGGGAAAAACAGGAACTCAACAGTTCAATTCAGTTCAATTCAGTTCAATTCAGTTCAATTCAGTTCATTCAGCATCCCTTCACTATCAGTCGTTTACTAGTTTTCCAACATTAATTGCAACAAGTTCATGATTTTAACCAAAGTAGTGAAACTCAATGACCCAATTTTGCCTAAGAGTTTTTATGTTTACGAGATTTTATTGTGTACTGATTACTTAGGACAGATATTTTGCATAGATCGCAGCTGCTGGAGGCATCACTGATACCTTCACCTTCAGACCTGACAACAATGACAAGGACAAGGTTTGATTGACAGGTTCAAATCTCAGGGTTACAGAGGAGCAAGGGGGCAATCTCATCCATAAAGAGACGGGGGAGCCAGAAAGGGGGGGGTATGGAGAAGAGAAGGGGAGATGTGGTGAAAAACAAGAGGGAGGAAATGAATGGCAGTATCACAGAGGAATATTGTGCAGCACAGCAGCCAGAGAAAGTATGTGAACTGATTTTCTTAATGAATTTGCCATAAAATTTGATCTGATCTTCGTGTCACAATAAACAAAATGACAATATACAGTCCTGGAGGGAAAAGTAAGAGAACCCTGGTTAAGCACCGGGTGGATCTCCTTCGGCTGCAGTAGCTTCAACACAATCTTCCAGTGTCTCTGATTTAGAGCTGCACGACAGCAGTAACTCCAGCAGTCCAGGGATTTTATTTTCTCTGTGGAGCAGCAGCTTCCTGCGATGTTTTCGTCTGTAAATACGGTGAGGTAGACTCACGAGCAGAGACATGTCCCGTTCCCATGGCGTCTTCAGGCCTGCACATGCTCCTTGTGGATTCTTCTTCGCCTCTTTGAAGATTCCATATAGTTTCTTTTTGGCTGGACATCGACTTGTCTCCCAGTTTGTCTCCCGTGGACTGAAACTTCAGCTGGTTATTATGACAACAAATCAATATCACACTTTATTGAACATTTTACCTCAATTCTGATTAATGAGCAAATATCTTCGTTTTGTTTTAGTTATTTTTAGCACTTCAAAATGGCAACGAGGCTGTGCAGTCGTCTACGTAGCGAGCGGGAGGTTATGGTGGAGGTATGGTTGCCACCCGTCCCGTAAAATACGGAATTGTCCTTTATTTGAGAAAGAAATGTTGCGTCCCGTATTGAACTAATACGGGACACGATTTGTACCGTATTTTCATTAACTTTACACCATATTCTAGTTGAATTATTGAAATAAGTTAACTTTTACACCATATTCTAGTTGAATTATTGAAATAAATTAACTTTTACACCATATTCTAGTTGAATTATTGAAATAAATTAACTTTTACACCATATTCTTCACCTGTATCTATATTCTACATCTGGGCTGATGTGGAGATACGTAGCATATAGGATGCTATTTCAGTTACTAGTATGGTTGTCTGTCTGTGCAGTCATGCAAGTTCAATGCTATTAAAGCACTTTAAACTTTAAATCAAAGCATTTAGTTTTTTCATATAAAATAAACACATTTTTATTCAGTTTAGAAGTTTTGGGGCTTTTTTTTGGCTCCTGCGCTGCTGAAATCAGGGCGTCCCTTATTTCTATTTCTGAAAGGTGGCAACCCTAGGTGGAGGTCTTATTGAGCCATATGTTGTCCATATTCAGTAAGTGCAGTTCCAACAGATTAACGGCGCTGACTTTACAGCTGGTGACGCTGCATGTCACTTCTCTTCGTTCAGCGTCCTCAGAAAGAAACAAAACTGAGCTTTTCTGTGTTGGAGTTGCTCAGATGTGTCTGTCTGAGTTCTCTGTCACAGACAGGACGGAGTCATTTGACCACGGTAGCAGGATTTTAAAGGAACAGTACACGTAAGTAAGTGACACGGGCTATAGGTTCTGACTGCTGTTGAAGTCGCTTTAACATCATAAATACATCATGTTTTTCTAATAGTGGGACTTAGAGGAAGATTCTGCCACATTTTTCAAATTAAAATCGTTTATGAGTGACTGTAAGTGTGAATACTGACCAATTTTCACTTTATGCATCAACGCACTACTCAAAAGTGATTGGACCTGTCACTCAGTCACAGTCAAAGAAAGAAAACTAAAACAGCACAGAGGGGGAGGAAGGGGAGGAGCTAAGAGACAGAGGGACACAGGGAACATGGGAAAATGGGAGATGGGAGGAAAGCCGGAGAGCTAGAAGAGAGATGGAGGAGGAAAAGTGAAAGAAGACATCCATCCATAGATAGATAGATAGATAGATAGATAGATAGATAGATAGATAGATAGATAGATAGATAGATAGATAGATAGATAGATAGATAGATAGATAGATAGATAGATAGATAGATAGATAGATAGATAGATAGATAGATAGATAAATGAGTAAATAAATAGATGAATAGATAGATAGATAAATGAGTAATACGGACAGACAGGAAATCACGAGTGTCTCCAAGAGGCCTGGGAAAAAGCCGGCAACCTATTGTGTGTATTTGTGTGTATTTGTGTGTATGTTTGCGCTTGTGCACACATGTCTGCAGCCCTTTTGTCCTCTCGCTGATCCCACACTGATAACGTCAGCCAGGACAGGAAGCAGCACAATGCCAGGCAGGTCCTGAGGAAAGGCTGGATCAGAACCACACACACACACACACACACACACACACACACACACACACACACACACACACACACACACACACACACACACACACACACACACACACACACACACACACACACACACACACACACACACCCTCTCAGACATAAACAGGAACGTGTGTACACAACACTGCACCACAGATCCCTTTAAATCTCAGACACTCATAGGTCAACACTTATTCACACAAACACTAAACTACAGAGACGAGAAGAAAGTGTGTCTTTCTTTCTTTCTTTCTTTCTTTTTGTCTTTCTTTCTTTAACACAACTGTTTACTTTAATACAAGACTACAGTAACATTGCAGGAAGTGCCCGGAGAGCCGCTGTTCTGGACCCTGGAGAGCTGCTAGGACGAGTTTGACCTGGACCTGCGTGACCTGCTTGTGATCGGAACGTTTCTGTGGGTCACAATTGCATATCCTTTAATATTTCTAACAAACACAAAAGTCATGGTGGTGGTTCTCTAGGCCAGAGACGCTTGGTGCTCAAGGCCCAGGGTGCACCCCCACCTCCCACCTGCAGCCGGCTCCCTGAAAGGGAACAAACAGGTGTAGGCGATGGACGGACGGGTGGATGTTTCGGTACAACTAAGTTGGACTCCTTTCTGTGTTCCAGTCTCTGTGCACGTCACAAACCAAACCAAAGTGTGGCGATGGTGCCCTTAGCTCGTTGGAACTGGGTAGGGCTGGGCGATATATCGAGATCTTAATATATATCGATATATTTTCAAACGCGATATGGTACGAGACAATATCGTTTATATCGATTTAAAAATAATTTCTTTTTTTTTTTTTTTACATTTTTTTTTATGATTTTGATATAGCTTATTTTGTGACAAATGGACTTGAATGTTTTATTTGAGATTTGCACAAATGTTTTGTTATTTGCACAACTGTCAACCTCAGTGGAAAAGTCTGCCTGTTACTGTCTACATTGTATTAATTGCACAGTGTATTTTAATTTAATTGTTATGCAGGAAAGGGATATTTGTTTTATTTTATTCAAGAAGCATTTTTATTCTATATATGCAGGCAGTTTATTTTTATTTCATTTGTTTTATACATTTTGATATTGTGCAGACCTCTGTTAATAAAGGAACCTGTGTGACATTTGGCACGAGGCTTTGACTTAAAACTGACTGTTTTTTTTAAGAGTTTGCCTCTGAAAAAAATGAAGCTAACAGAGATGCTATGCTATAATGCTTTGGGGGAAACCCCAATTATGGCACAGAAAAAATATCGAGATATATATCGAGTATCGCCATTCAGCTAGAAAATATCGAGATATGACTTTTGGTCCATATCGCCCAGCCCTAGAACTGAGCTTCTCCTGGTGACCCAATAAACCCAATAAACCCAATATATATAATAACCCCCATGATGTCTGTTGGCCCCATGCTGATCTGCACATGGAGTTTATGTCGTAGGACCAATCTCCAAACGCAAAGCAGAAAAAACGTTATCAATAACTCCCGGGAGCTCCCAGTATGCCTGCTCTTTTTCAAACTTTGTATTTACTCGTTGATCAAAGCAGAAACTTTTAAAAACGTAAGAACTCTGAAAGTCAGGAGAAGCATAATACAAGACCTTCAAGGCTTGACACTTGGGCAGCACATGAGGCTGAATCTTGAGCTCCATCAGATTTGACCTCCAGCCAGAAAGCTGCCAGGTTTCTCCGAGTCAAGCACGTTCACATCAGTCCTGTAGAAAAACATAACGGTCATGCTCAGAAATCTCACCTGGAATTGCTCCTGATTATGCTCCTCCTGGCTTTAGAGAGTGCAATGCGGTGATGCCGCAGGGCATTTATCGCACGTCGAAATCCTGCCCTTCTTCTGCAGCTCAGTCCTGCACAGTTCACGATGAAGAAGCTTTCACTGCTCCCACCAAATGCCCTTTATTTTAGGAATACTTCACGCCCACCGCTTACACTTCATCCTTTAGGATTACATCAGAAAAAGACGCATCTATCTGGATTAGGATATATAATGATGGTATTAAAAGAATTCTTTTAAAAACGTAGGAGGCCAAAGCCTTTCTCCTAACCGGGGCAATTAGCTGATGTTGGCAGGGGTCTCCTCTGGGAACTCTAATCTCCAATCTGACAGTAGACTCTGGGAACAGATGAGGTCAAGAGAGGACAAAAGAGTGAAAGACAGAAAAACTGGAAAGAAAAAACAAAAAACCGTAGGCATTTAACAAGAGGAGGAAGGGGAAATGTACACAGCGTTGATCCCAGATGATCTCACGTCATCTGAAAACACAAACAAACAAACAAAGCCGAGCTAAAGATCAGCCCCCAGAGAGAAGACATGAATAAAGGGTTAATCCGTCTATTAAGGCCTACAGACATCCTGGAGGGTGAAGGAGTGAAAAGCCCCGGTCACAGCGTGCATCTCTGCAGCTGCCAATAGAAGGTGTTTTTCTGCACAGGCCACAATGCGGACGGGGCTGTTTGGGAGTTATTGAGCGTTAGAGTCATGCCACGGGGGGAGGATTCCTTTGCAGAGAGCTGGACGTACCTGCAAAAAAAGGGTTTTATAGCAAAAAAACAAAAGCTTGGGTGGGAGTAGTTTCATTTACAGCTCGCTGAGTGAGGAAACCAAACGTCCTTCATGATTCACTCAGATATCTGAGTCTCCTTCCACCAGCCGTGGGAGTGCTGACCCCCGGGGGCCCGATCCTGGTTTCTGCTGGCAGCCCCGTTGGCCTTTATGTCTCCAGTCTTCTGCTTCTGTTCCCCTTCCTTTGGTTGCATCACCTGCCCCTCTTATCTCTGCTGG
Organism: Cololabis saira; assembly: GCF_033807715.1. Taxonomy (NCBI): domain Eukaryota; kingdom Metazoa; phylum Chordata; class Actinopteri; order Beloniformes; family Belonidae; genus Cololabis; species Cololabis saira. The sequence continues at coordinate 37,269,512 of NC_084592.1, read as the reverse complement.
GATTTACCGATTTAAAGCTCTAGCTATCGACCTTCCACCGAGTGGGATTCAAATATCGACGCTTCAGCGAGTCTGTGCTACTGTGATCATCAATACCTCGGATTAAAACCTCAACTATGAACTAATGAAGTCAAATACCCACCAATACTAATGTATGTACTGTATATTGTAGTGATGTTAACCCCTCAGAACCAGCTGGGTTCCTGCTTTAACCTTTGTCTGGTGTTAGCTTTCTGTTACCATCTCCGATGCTAACGGGTCGGTTTTGACCCGTGTTTTAAATCATCTCTAAAATACACTAAAAGCAATTATCCATCATCCAATTTGTTTATCATCTCTTGGTTACATTGTTAGGCTTCCTTATCCATGAAAATATTGCTTTTAATATTTTTGGTGTGGGCCTCTGGGCCTTTTTTTGTCAGTATAGCCCGTGATTTCAATTTTAAAAACTGGTAAAATGAACCTCAAGAGAATCATATGAATAAATAAAAGGTTGTGTTACCTGGCTATTACTGAGGCGTATTAGAACACATCTCTTAATTAAATTTGTTTCATCAATTTTTTCATTTTAATATTATTAACTGTAGTAACATCTATGGTGTTATGGGTCAATTTCGACCCGTTTACATTTACCTCACGGAAATGGAAAAAAAGTATTTTTTCATTTGTTGACAGTGCACTTATGATTTCAGTTTTGGCTCTAATTATTGCTTTATAAGCTTATTTTATAACCGGGTCGAAACCGACCCTAGCACCAAAAAAGTAACAATTTCAACCAGAGCATTTTATAATTTAGTGAAAAACATTTTTTGGATATTATTTTGTTGAAATAGAGGTTCCTGACAAAGTCAAAAAGCCTTGATGCAATAAATGCATTTTTGTGGTAGTTTTATGAATTTAAAACCTAAGAACGGGTCGGTGGCGACCCTAACACCAGACGAAGGTTAATTTACCGTTTATTGATCGGTAATCTGATCCCCATCATAGTCACAAACACAGTCCAACACAGTTGTACTTGAGCTGATATTAGTCAGCTATCGTTTCTGAATCATCTTCCCAGAGCACCACCCTAGTCTGCATCTTGGGTTTTTTCGGGTTTATTTTCGGGTTTATTTTCGGGTTTTTTCGGGTTCATTTTCGGGTTTTTTGGGTGTATTTTCGGGTTTTTTCGGGTTTATTTTCGGGTTTATTTTCGGGTTTTTTCGGGTTTATTTTCGGGTTTTTTCGAACCCGTGGTGCTCTGAGTGGTGCTCTGGGTGGTGCTGGTTGTGGCCCTGTGACGGACCAGTGACCTGTCCATCACAAAGGCTGGACCCCCGGGACTCCGGAACGGGATGGAGTTTCTGAAGAAATGGATGGATGGGTGAGGAAAAGGATCGCTGGAGAGAGGAGAAGTGTTAATCGGGCGAAGTAGCATGGATGAAGAGAGGAAGACAGAGAAAAGTCCTTTTCTTCCCTCAGTCAAGGAGAGATAGTGAAACAGTATGCATGCAGAGAAAGTTACAATCCAATAAGTGCCAATAATGACACGTCATTTGAATCCCAAAAGGGCTGGGAGATAGTGGGGCGTTGAGGTGAAGAGTGGGGGCCTGGCCTGAATGGGAGCTGGTGAAAGAGAGCCGACCCCCTGTGGGTCACTGCTATTTACTCTTCTCCTTCCCTCTGTTCACCTCCCTTTTCACCCATCCACTGCTTTCCTCTCTCAATCAGATCCTTTCTGCTCCTCTCAGTGATAATCTAGCAAACACAGGCTGAGAAACTCGCTCATTAGCCTCGTGTCTGCACCGCCGTGTCAACACGCTACAAAGAGTCAGAGATTCCCTTCACATGCGCCCAAGCTGGAGAAAATTCCTTCTGCTTTGTGATGTTCACCATTCAGCTCTCACTGCTGCACAAAACACTTCAACTGTAATATTGATCAAGTAGTTCAAGGATAAAGAGGAAAGATTATACGTCCCACGCTGCTGAAAATAAGGATCTCAGGGCTTTAAGATGTTAAACAATACCATCAAGAATCCTTGTATGAGCCGGTGTTTGAAGTTCTGTTAAAGGCCCTCAGCCTGGAGTGTAACAACAAGCGGTGAACAGATAAGTTTGCTCTGGAAACACTATCAAATGTCTCACACCGGTCGGGTGAAGAAACCTCCGGAAACGGTGGAGATGTGAAGCAGCAAGCGTTCTCAGCACCTGACAGGAAGATGGGTTGTTGTAGGGCCTGATACTTTTCCCGGGAGGACGGTCTTTTGGACTGACGTTTGGATCTGAAAGCTCTTTATCTGTCCAGGGTTTGTTGAACCTGTGTGTGGTATAAGTCACATTGGGTCTGATTAGTTTCAGGATCCTTGTTGCAGCAGCAAAGAGGAACTTGTAAGTTTAAAGGAGCAGTGAGTAAGATGAAAGGTCATAATATCCTAATACAACCAAGAAACAGAGACAAAAATAAGTGCAGTCACGTCATAAAATAATGACTGTCTTTAGCTGCCGAGATGTTAGCGCGCTAAATGACTAGATTCGCGCCATCCAGTCTCGTAATACCGGTTTCTGCCACGTGTGGCGGTAGCGAGCAACATACTTGCCTCGGTGCACCATGATGGCATGAAGAAGTCGTAACATTTGTAGGCGTACTTGCACTTGTCAGTCATGTAGATACTTCCCCCAAAGTACCATTTTAATAAAATTTATTTATTTATTTATTTATTTATCTTGCTCTTTTAACATCATGGTTGAAATCCTTTCTGGATCCATCTGAGTTGCTTCCCAACGGTCTCCATGGGAACCTGATCATTCAGTTTATTCTTAATAAACTGTGGATTCTTTATGTGCTCTGTGTGTGTGTGTGTGTGTGTGTGTGTGTGTGTGTGTGTGTGCGTGCGTGCGTGCGTGCGTGCGTGCGTGCGTGCGTGCGTGCGTGCGTGCGTGCGTGCGTGTGCGTGTGTGTGCGTGTGCGTGTGTGTGCGTGCGTGTGTGTGTGTGTGTGTGTGTGAGAGCAGGTGGCTCATGAACTGGCTGCTGCTCACCTGTTCCTCCTCAACCATCCTCGTGGTTAGAGCGGCACATGAACCCTGGAGTCGCTGTGCTTCCTGCCAGATTGAACACTTTTGGTAGATCGGCCCGGGTCCGATTTTAAGAGTGTAAACGTGGTGGTTTTGTCTTTCCAAGCCCGCCAGTGTTTCTGTTTCATCCCCAGCTCTTGGTCTGTGGTTTCTGCAGCCTCTCTGCCTCCCAGCCTTTACTATCACCTGCTCCGCCACATGTTTCCTCGCCGCTCCACCAGCGCCTCAGCTCGCTGCCTTGCTAGCTCAGCGTCACTAACCGCCCTCCTCACCAGCCCACCAGTGGAGCCCCCTGCCTCCCCCATCCCCCTTTGCTTGGATCAACTAAATAGATGTTCACTTTCTGACTCATCCTCTGTGTTTGGGTCCAAATCAAAGCCCACACGTCACACTTGATGCTATTCTTGCGCCTGCGTTCGTGCCAGCTCGACGTGCTCTGTGGAAACTGATGCGGCTCAACTGTGACCGACCCCCGACGTAAATGTGGAGCCTATCTTCAGCAGAGCAGAGCTGATGGCAGCGCCTAGGAAGCCTCTGTGCCGCGCCGCTGCACTTTTGCTGGGATCACCCTCGAGTCGCAGCAGCTGGATCAGACCCTGTGGTTTCAGTCATCCCTCCGTCCCATCGGCACCAACAGCACCACAACCTGGTTTTACAGCGGTTCTGCTCCAGTTATTGTGAGATTTTGAGTTTAGTTAAAAGTTTCAAGATCACATGAGGATCCCAGTTGTTTCACCATGTCCTGCCTTTTCTGGAATAATACATAAGAAAAGATGAGTGGTGTCAAATAAAACTTCTAAATTGAACCTCTTCTCATGTGTAGTTCAAATCTGTCGTTAAATCCTTTCACTTGTTTATAATGACGCTTGTTTATAATGAGTCGAAGAGTCACTTTGGGTGGACTTAGGGACCAGAGACCACAAGAAGTAGGTGATGCTTCCTAAAAGTAATCAGACATGCCTTCAAATAAAACTGAAACTGATAAAAAATACACCTTTGTGGTGCTTAACAGGAATTAGCCAAAGAGAAGACCACACTGGACCATTGCAGTCCTCGTTGTCAGGTGTCCAGATAGTTTTATCATAGAGGTATAAAGACTGACATGTCATGGCAGCGACACTAAAACTTAATATCTCAAATGCAATAAAGAAGTGTACCCTCTATCCAGACCCTAGTGGTCGGTAGAGGAACCGCAGGTCCGGATCAAGACCTCAGTGGTCCGTAGAGGATGTCTCCACATTGGTGACATGGAACGAGATGTATCTCCATGCTGCAAGAAGCTTCAAATCAAACTCTTGGAGGGGACAGGTGGTGTATGAACTTGTCCTGGATCCAGACCCTAGTGGTCGGTAGCATTGATGCACCGATTGTTCGGTAACCGAAATTGTTCGGCCGAAAATGGCAAAAAAACACTTCCGGTGTTCGGTGGAATAAGTGGGGAAAAAAAACGAACAATAATAACGGCGTTGTAATATAAATAGACTGGCCGCTCCGTAACTGTTGCGCACCACATAAATAGTTGGCCAACCAAAAACTAACCACATAAGAATTTAACTAACATTCACCAGCAGGTGGAACCAAAACAACATAAATCAATCTATTACAGGTGCGTTTAGATGAGGAAATCAAACAGCGAAGAGCGTGGAGTGAAGTGGTGCGGTGCAAACATGTCAGCAGTGTGGAAGTATTTTATTGTGGCACAGAATAATACAAGAATGGCTGTTTGCAATGAATGTTCTGCTCAAATATCTAGAGGGGGCACATCTGCAAAGTCTTTCAGCTACAAGTTTGATTTATCATTTGAAATGATAAAAAACCCTGAGCGCTTTAATGCATTTTTATTGTTTCAAGGCCTATGTTACAATGTTCAGTCAGTTAAGCCTAACGTAAGCTCAAAGATGGCCACAAAATGTATTTTGCTAATTTATTTATTTTAAGTTATTGTTCTTTGCTGGTATAATGTCTGCTGGAATATTTAAGAAATGCTGGGAAATTAAAAAATGTTCAGTTTTTTATGTTCAACAAATGTTTTCTACCTTGTAATTTTGTAAAAGATATTTTTCTTTTAAAAGCATGCCTAAATCACATTTATTTGATTTATGCAATGGTGCAAAAATTGGCAAAATAAATGAAAAACTGCGAAGAACCATGTTCGGTATTGTTCGGTATTCGGCCAAGTGTTTATTATTATTTTCGGTTTCGGTTTCGGCCACAAATTTTCATTTCGGTGCATCAGTAGTCGGTAGGGAACTGCAGGTCCGGATCCAGACCCTAGTGGTCGGTAGAAGTCGTGGGTCCATGCTGCAAGAAGCTTCAAATCCAACCCTTGGAGGGGACAGGTGGTGTATAAACTTGTCCCCTAAAACCCTCTAACGCTGCTTTAGTTACACCACACACTCAAAATCATGCATGACCAATGGATGAGCCACCACGTGAATCGACTCTAAATGCAACACAGGAGTTGCAGAGTCTAGTCAACCTGCCGTGACGTGCTGGACGCAAGACAAAACCGGTGCACATCTCACACTGTTGGGATGACTTCCTCACTCAGCTAGAGTGCTGCTGGGCTGATTAGCGCCGCTCTAACTGTCACATCTTTGCATTAATCAGCTGTGGGAGCTGCGAGCTTGAGGGGCTTTTGGGATCGGCGGGGAGGATCACCTCAAGAAAAACAGCCTAATAACAATGTCTATTCAAGGGCTGCACCGCTTTTCCCTTGGGAAAGTTTAACAGTCCTTTCCTGCTATAGAATCAGAGCTTGTGTTTGTGTGCCGATCTGACTGAGACAAAGACGTGCATCCTAAACTCTGAGCACATGACTGTACGTTAACATGTGTAGGTCGTTTTTCTGCAAGTTTACAACTGACAGCTATTTGTTTGAGCTGTGTGTGTGTGTGTGTGTGTGTGTGTGTGTGTGTGTGTGTGTGTGTGTGTTTTGGTTCCACCTGCAAAATGTGTTAAAAGGCAGCAGTTCACTGACCTGATCAGATTTCAGCCTCAGCCACAAGTCGTCATTACTCACTTTCTCCCTCTCTCTCTCTCTCTCTCTCACACACACACACACACACACACACACACACACACACACACACACACACACACACACACACACACACACACACACACACACACACACACACACACACACACACACACACACACACTCTCTAAGCTATCCAAAACACATTTATTCCGGGGACTTCAAGGGCATCAAAAGTGTCAGAACTTGAAAACCAGACAGAGGTTAACTCCTCTCTGGTTGAAGCTGAACCACACACACACACACACACAGAAAGAAAGAGAAGGCTTTTCTCTGTAAAGAAACCCAAACCCTCCGAGGATGCCCTTTCACCTCAGCCGGTAAGAATAAATGTTATGACAAGTCCGGACAAGAAGCCTCGTTTTTATCTAAGAAGAAAGATCCAGACTGAGTGCAGATCACATGTGCTTAAACGCTGACAGCCGGAGGGATGACTTCTGCCGTCGCACATTTTGTTTTCATATCTTGAAGCTTTTTTTTTCCCCACATTGCTTCGGTAAAAGCTCTGAGATGTCAGGAATCCTTCAGATGTTCACAATGTCACCGAAAATATTTGAAGGTTGACTTTAGTCGCACGAAACGAGGAGAAACAACTTCAAGATCTTAGACGGGTCACGACTGAAGATATTTTCAACAAATAAGCAGTATTTTTCTCACCGTGTTTGAATATAAAGAGAAATCAAAGGAAAGTTGTTGTGAAGAATCAGGAAGCGCAAGAACATAACAAACGAGATGGTAGTTTTAAACTACGGAGACAGAGGGAACCGACCCTCGAAACTTTATGGGTCCAGTTCTCATCACATGATGTGTGGCCACCTCTCACAGCTTGGATGGGTATTCCAGCGTCTAAATGAACCTTAACAAGACAGTCAGGCACGTAAACCATCACGAAACAAACAGGTGATTTAACTTTAGTGCATGAAAACAACTGCCTGCACCGGCATCTCCTTCCAGTCGCTGCCACGTTTCTGGCATCACATCATCAAGCCCGGCTTGAAACCCAGATCTATGGAGCCAAATCAAGGCCAAAAGTTTTGCTAATTTGAAAATAATATTTGAACCTGAAAATTCTTTTTTACAGTTTCAATTTTATTTTTTTCAGTGTCAGATCTTTTTTTCAGTTTCAAATCTTTTTATTTCAGTTTCAAATCTTTTTTTCAGTTTCAAATTTTTTTTTTCAGTTTCACGTCTTTTTTTCAGTTTCACATTTTTTTTTCAGTTTCACTTCTTTTTTTTCAGTTTCAAATTTTTTTTTTCAGGTTCAGACTTTTGGCCCCGATCTGGCGTGGGGGGCGTGGCATCAACTGAGAGGGGCGTGGCATCATGAGTGACAGCAGAACAGAGAAGGCGGGGGACGTTCCTCAGTCATGTTGCCTTCAGGAAACGTAGGTTGCAGAAGTTATCAGTAGAAGTATGATTCAACACTGTATATACACCATATTCACGTGATTGGCAGTGGAAAAAACTGATATTAGTGACACATTTCTGTTTAAAAAGCTGTTTTAGACCGTACTTGGTAGTATGTGGAAGTGGGAAATGTCAAACTTTAAAGTGTGGCTGTTGAACTGTACAGTCTGGCATAGTTTATTGCTTTTATACTGCGATTGGTGCCAAGTACGGTCTAAAACAGCTTTTTAAACAGAAATGTGTCACTAATATCAGTTTTTTCCACTGCCAATCACGTGAATATGGTGTATATACAGTGTTGAATCATACTTCTACTGATAACTTCTGCAACCTACGTTTCCTGAAGGCAACATGACTGAGGAATGTCCCCCGCCTTCTCTGTTCTGCTGTCACTCATGATGCCACGCCCCTCTCAGTTGATGCCACGCCCCCCACGCCAGATCGGGGCCAAAAGTCTGAACCTGAAAAAAAAATTTGAAACTGAAAAAACAGAAGTGAAACTGAAAAAAAAGATGTGAAACTGAAAAAAAGACGTGAAACTGAAAAAAAAAGATTTGAAACTGAAATAAAAAGATTTGAAACTGAAAAAAAGATCTGATACTGAAAAAAATAAAATTGAAACTGTAAAAAAGAATTTTCAGGTTCAAATTTTATTTTCAAATTAGCAAAACTTTTGGCCCTGATTTGGCTCCATACAGATCCAGATCCAGGACTTCACCTTCGCTTGAGCAGATGAAGTTTGATGTGTTTTGAACGTTCCCACAAGGAGAGGAGCGTCCAACCATGCGCGTCGCCACCATATATTTTGGGGGGGACGCGTCCCCCCCACTCTTGAAAAAAAGTCGTTCGGACCCCCCAAAATTTGCTAGTCCAGCGTGTTTTCATTGCTTCACAATCAAATCCGTTCCACTTTATGAGTAGGAGATTACCCATATCTACAGAAATCCACTCCGCGTTTTACTTCTGTTTTTTAACACGGCAGCAGCAGCAGCATTCAAAACATTCAGTCAGTCTGAGGCAAGCCGATGTGGAGATCCCGAGATGGACATAAGAAATTAAGTAAGTTACCAAGTTATACCTTGAGTGGCCAAACAGCAAAATTGCGTTGTTCCCTGGTCAAACACAGCCAGCTTATATATATATCGACGCAGAGCCTACGGCGTAGGGTACGGCGTACGTTGCGCGTCGCTGCGTAGCTTACGCCGTAGGCTCTGCGTTGGTGTAACGCAGGACCATAAATCAGCTCCGGGGCCGGCAGCAGACAGAAATCAGCCTTTATTCTGGCGAGGTTGCAAAAAACGTGCAAAAAATTGATTATGTACATTCACTGAGTGAATATTATGAAAGTAAAATATATATTTCTCGCTGTACGACGACTAAAAGCATTCTGTGATTTTATTTTGTCCCTAGAAAACTAGTTTTTTCTTTTTAAATCAGAGGGTGTTGTGTAAAATTCCCACTGTGACGTACTGGGAGCCTTCACAGGTGTTGAACACTGGCCTGCTTCTTGTTACACCTCACATCCTTGATAATACTGTAGTAGGCCTGTATGGTTCATCTGGAAACAACAGGATTGAATAAAATGATGTTGTTGTTAAGAAATCTTGTAAGCCATTCTTTTACTTTTTTTTTTATATAAGAAAATAGGGATAAGTAGTCAACTAATATAAAATAACATGACGCCGTGGGTTGGTTTTCCTCCCAACCTCCCCAATTTTTTCAGTCACCAGCCGCCACTGATATCTAAAGTGTTAATAACTGGAAAGGTGGAGGATGTGGATGTGGTCAGTTCGTACCCAGAACTAAACCGCCATTCGTTGGAGGTTCAGCTGGCCATGTTCAAACTTCAGTATCCCTGCAGCACAGTCAGTGAAGTGGTGGATACATGAGAGCTTTGCTGCCAGAGGTTCCAGGTCTGTTCACTCAAGTAGAAGTGTTGGTCAGGCTTCTTCTTGTTGTGCCATGCTCCTCAGCAGAGGCTGAGGGAAGTTTTAGTGCCTTAAGAAGGCTCAAGACCTGGCTGCGCTATTCAATGACTCAAAAGCTCTTGAACAATGTGGCTGTTTGCCACATCCACCAAGAGCATCTTGACAAACTTGACTAGAGGAGATTTGCCAGTCATTTGTGTCTGCAAATGACAAAAGAGCTCACACTTTTGGAGCCTTTGTATGATGGTTATGTTCTATTTGTAGAAATCCTGCTGTAAGCATGTACAGATAAAAGAGGAGATGGATAAAGATATGGAACATTTAACAGGTTGTATTGAGTATTGAGTTATAGTTGTATTGAGTTATAGTTGTATGTTCTGCAGGTCACTGAATAGTTTGTATTTCCTCATTACTTTTTTTTCAAGAGATCTTTTGTTGCATGACATTAATCCTCATTTAATAAAGTGCCTAAAAAGTGCCAAAAAAGTTGTCAGTGTCAGTCCTCTATGAATTAAACCAAAACATAATAGTAGTCAGTAATTGCAGACCATGCCAGCTCCAAGGAAAAACAAAGAGAGAGGGAGATTATTTTGGGTGTAAAATGCACCAGAATGCGGGAAATTGAATCTACTATTTTCAAAATTTTCTGGGGGAGGACCCCCAGACCCCCCCCCCAAAAAAGTGTCCCCCCCACATTACAAAAGCTGTTGACGCCCATGCGTCCAACGCACCATGTGCTGGATATCTTGGTGGCGTGAAGACATCTGTGACATCCAGCGTTCCAGACCGGTGACTTAGCTCTTCCTTTCCACCCCCTCCACCCCCCACAATCCAGCTCCTGCTGGCAGTGCTCCCCTCTATCTGGCCTCCAGCTCTTTGGCGCAGGTGGGGAGCTTCCTGTCGCTCGTTTCCAGATGTAACAGGGTTTCCCTGTTTTTTTTTATTTTTCACTACCGGTGTCTTTCCAGTCTCATCATTGTTTTGTATTTCTGTCCAAAAGCACCAAGGGTCATATTTACGATCCCTCAAAGGGTCTTGGAGGACCCCGTCCTCTCTGTTGCACTGTTTCCTGTAATTCCTTTAGTTTTATTTTACTGTCCTGATTATTTTCCTCTTCTTTTTTTTTTTTTTTTAACCTTGTCTGCACACATATTAATGATTGATACCATGACGGTAGAAACCAAAGGGGTATATATGTGCATTATTACTATATTTAATATATATATACATATATATACGCATACATATGCGTACACATGCAAACCCAGTGTGTTTTTTTTTTTTTTTTCCTCTTCTTGGGCCGCCGCTCCTGTGACCTGACTACGTTCATCAATGAATAATTAAAATACAACTCATAAAATTAAATAATATAAATAAATAAAATGGATTAATAAGACATTTTAAAACTAAATTGAACTAAAACCAATTCTAATTTCAGTAGGTTGTTTCTCTAAGAGCATTGCTTATGTCTTTCCCTTTTGGCATTATTGTAACACACCTCAATGCTTTAGACAAGAAGCCTTCATGGTGGACATGGTGATTAGCAGCACCTGACTTTAACTAACATTTCGAAATCTCACGCGTCATGGGGGTACTTAGTATTCCCCACAGTAGGGCTGGGCGATATGAACCAAAAGTCATATCTCGATATTTTCTAGCTAAATGGCGATACTCGATATATATCTTGATATTTTTTCTGTGCCTTAATTGGGGTTTCCCCCAAAGCATTATAGCATAGCATCTCTGTTAGCTTCATTTTTTTCTGAGGCAAACCCTTAAAAAAACAGTCAGTTTTAATACAAAGCCTCGTGCCAAATGTCACACAGGTACATTTATTAACAGAGGTCTGCACAATATCAAAATGTATAAAACAAATGAAATAAAAATAAACTGCCTGCATATATAGAATAAAAATGCTTCTTGAATAAAATAAAACAAATATCCCTTTCCTGCATAACAATTAAATTAAAATACACTGTGCAATTAATACAATGTAGACAGTAACAGGCAGACTTTTCCACTGAGGTTGCCAGTTGTGCAAATAACAAAAACTTTGTGCAAATCTCAAATAAAACATTCAAGTCAATTTGTCACAAAATAAGCTATATCAAAATCATTAAAAAAAAAAAAAGTAAAAAAAAAAAAAAAAAACTTTTTTTTTTTTAAATCGATATAAACGATATTGTCTCGTACCATATCGTGTTTGAAAATATATCGATATATATTAAAATCTCGATATATCGCCCAGCCCTACCCCACATCACCTTTTCCTTTGTTTATTTGTGTTAAATAATGGCACAGTGAAAAGGTTATGTATTGTTGTTTGTCTGAGATTGCAAATATTCATGTCCACGATGACTGGATGATGTTTCATCAGGTTTCTGCAGACAAAAAGCAAAAAGGATTAAATGAAGGGGTATACGTTTTTGCACATGCCAATATGTCTAAAGTGTCAGATCCAGCGATGTGTGCTGTAGTGGCAGCAGGTCGAGACGCACTCCTGCACTCACGAGTACGTCTTGTCAGAAATAAACATCCTTAAACATGTGACCTAATAGCCACAAGTGTTAAAATATTAACTTGCTCCACCTCATTAGGGCCTGCAGAGCCACGAAGACCTTCAGCGAGCTACAAACCGCGGCTCAAGCCACCGTCTCCTAGCTGTGACTCTCGTCAGGCTGAAGCACCAGCAGGATGCACCGACCCCCACCCCCACACCCCAACCCACCCGCAGCCTTCACAAAGGCCAGAATGGCATCGTTAATGGTGCACGTTGGCTTAAAATCGACCCGTAGCTTAGCAGGAGACTGGCTATGAAATGGCACGTGGGAGCCCTGGTGATCTGCGTTTGCTTAAAGTGAGTAAAGTGAGCGGCTTAACTGGAGCAGCTTTAAAAACCCTCCTCAATTTATGTTGACGACTCATAGTGGTCTGATCGCTTCACTCAAGAAAATGATTGAAAACAAAGTAAAAGTGTTTTTATGGATATACAGCGGAAACAGTCCTCAACTATTTTCTGCAGCAGTTGTCTGATCGTCAGGGGGAGGAAGTGACATTGTGACCTGAAGTCCTGAGCAGCAGATAGACAAGCTTTGGGTCCAATAATAAGATGTTTTGTTGCGATTGAGTCACAGAAAACAGCTGTCCATCCAGGTGTTCATCCAGGTTTTGATGTGGACAGCAGGGCCGCCGCAAGGGGTGTGCGAACCGTGCGACCGCACGGGGCCTCGCGCCCCAAGGGGCCTCGCGCTATGGGCCGTTTTTTTCTTTTTTTTTTTTTTTTCTTTTTTTTTTTTCCAAAACTTTTTTTTTTCGTTTTTTTTTTCGTTTATTCCCGTATAGATATCAACAGTCACGTTCCATTACAGACCTAAATGTGTACTAGTCTGTGCATATCAATAAATATATGTGCAATGATGCGCGTGTCTGTTGTTCAATACAACTGATCAGACCAAGCGCAGACACAAGCTGCTCTGATCCAGACGGTGGAGTGTGTAACAAACTGTCACACAATGTCGAGAGAACAAGACAGAATCAGGAAATTTCCATCAGGGGATGAAAAAAGAAAAAAACTAAAGAAAATGGAAGAGTTTAATGCCTCTCTGAAAGGCACGTTTGATAAATTTGTTACAAAAATCAATGATCAACCGGGTCTCAAGCAGCCGCGGGGCCCCGCGTCGAGGCAAGCCAAATGATGATGAGGCAGGGGAAGGTATCCAGTATTTTGCTAATTGGAGAGTTAAAATTGCGCATATAGACACCCGATCCGACCCGAAAAACCCAAAAAATTTCGAGGGCTCCCCCCAGCCATTTCGCACAGAGCCTCGCAAATCTCCCAGGCGGCTCTGGTGGACAGAATAACTTGCGTGATGAATTTAGTCGAGAAATATAACTGTGTGTCATCAGCATAGCAGTGGAAGTGGAGTCTGTGTGAGCATATGATGCAGGAGGTGGCATGTAGATGATAAAGAGAAGTGGACCGAGCACTGAGCCTTGAGGAACAACGCGGGTGACTGGGGTGGGGTGAGATTTACAGTTGTTGACGGATACGTAACGATGGGGATCATAGAGGTAGGAGGTAAACCAGGTCAGTGATAAATGCAGAGCGACCTTAGATGCCGAGAAGGATGGAGTGGTAAAAGAAATGTTAACTGGTTAGCTTAATATTAGCTAAGTCAGACACGCTAAAATAACTAACTTTGACTGATATAGGCCCAAGGATTGTTTTTTTTCCAGCTGGCTGTTTAGTTCGACAGCCCTGTATTTCTATGTAACTCGGGTTAAACAAAGTCAGTTGAGTTGTCTGACTGAAGTATTTTCTTTTTACACGTTTACAAGTTTGTGAGTTTTCAAAGTAAAAGTTCCAACTTTTCTCTTATAGTTTAAGTTCCAGTTTCAGAGTTTTATATTTTTTCCAATTTTCAAGTTTAGATCAGCTTGAATTGGACCATTAGAGCCACAATTCTGGCCTGTTTAGTCATTAAAGGAGCTTGAGGCAGGATTTATGAAAAAAATGCATATACGTTTTAAGTTTTCTAGTAATAATGTCAGATGAAGCGTTCCAAACCAAAAAGAGTGAGCCCTCTAGTGTATCTCTCCGTTGCCTTGAACAGGCTGTGTGCTGCAAAATGCGCTGCAATTCCGGGCCCGAATTTCCCGCGCTGTCCTGCGGATGTGACGTCACATGTCGCTGCATGCGCGTTCTCCCGTGCCGGCTTCGCTGTTGGCTGCAGTACCCCCGACGGCCGTCGTGGCGCTAATGAGTCTCATTTCTTATTCTTGCCTCAAGCTCCTTTAAAGGAGCCTCAAGCTCCTTTAAAGGAGCTTGAGGCTCCTTTTAAGAAATGAGACTCATTAGCGCCACCCTTCACCACGACGGCCGTTGGGGGTACTGCAGCCAACAGTGAAGCCGGCACGGGAGAACGGGGAGAACGCACATGCAGCGCCATGTGACGTCACATCCGCAGGACAGCACGGGAAATTCGGGCCCGGAATTGCAGCGCATTTTGCAGCACACAGCCTGTTCAAGACAACGGAGAGATACACTAGAGGGCTCATTCTTTTGGGTTTGGAACGCTTCATCTGACATTATTACTAGAAAACTTAAAATGTATACAGATTTTTTTCATAAATCTTGCCACAATCCGGCCTCAAGCTCCTTTAAGTGTAACACATCACTGTGGATGATCTCAGAGGGTTTGAACTCCCTTGTTGCACAGGAAGTCCTCAGGCGGAAAGTGCGCCACAGCTTCGATAACTCCCGGTTCTCCTTGGCCTGGGCCTCTGAAAAATGTCATCATTTTTTGTCCTGACAAATCTTCTCAACGTCCTTTTGACAGCTGTCCTCAGAAAGTAAAATATATTCTCCTAATTCACCAAGCGTCTAATACAACAGCTGCTCCTCAGAGCAGCCCTAGTCTCATCTGTCCCGCCATCACTCCTCACGTCTCGTCTTCTTCTCTGTCACTGATCCCTGCCTTTGTGGGGTTCCTTCCCCTGCCATGAGCCATTGTTAGTGGGTCAACTTCCAAGTGTTAATCGATCTGTTTTCCTTTCTCTGTTACCCACCTCTTCCTCTACCTCTCTTAAGCCTTTTATCATCATGTCTTGCAAGGAGGGGGAGGATGGGCTTTCTCCTGTCTGCTAATCCAACATTTGATACCTTTCCTTCTCCGTTTCTCTGCCCTCGGCATCTCCACCTCCTTCTAAAATATCTATTTGTTCAATTTATGCCACTTAATCTGTAAATAGAGGGAAATAAGAGATGCAGAAAGGTGTTAAGATGGAGGGAAAGGATCTGCCTTTTGAGAGAAGGAGGAGAATCGATGACGAGTTTTTGTCCTTGTTTATTTGAAGCTGCTGCCCAGCAACTTTTGATTTCCTTTTTTCATTGCTGTCTTCCATGAACACATCCTTTCTTGCCAGGATATTTGTTTTGGACTATTCCCACTGATCGATGGCGAACTGACTGTTTACGCTTGTGTGATTCACACGCACACATTTCCTCATCCATGGCTGACAGGCTGCACATTCGGCTAATGTCATATTGTAGTTTTGGCAACACAACACAATATGTGCCTCGAAAAGTGGGAGAATGTACGTTTCTTTCTTGTCCTGGTTGTTACAGACGCAGAACAGGCTAAAACAGACGCTCCAGCTAAAGCAGAAAAAGCGGTATTACCTCTCAGGCCGTTTGAATGCACGGCTCCCCCTCAAGCTTTTCTTCTGTGAGAGGTCAATATTTGCTTTTTGCTTTTCAAAAAGACAATTCAATTCATTTCAGCTTTATTTATATAAATCATGACAAATGTCATCTGAAGGCACTGCAACTGTCTCCAAATGATTCAACTTAATACAAAGCCAATCAAATCACACTAATAATTAAAGCTGCAAGCAGCAATGAACGGGCCCTCGCACTCGAGGCCCCCATAAGCATATCAGAAATGACACCACCCATGAATATCAAACCATTCAAAAGTTATAGCAGAAAATAGGGAGAACCAATCAGAAGAAGGGGCAGGGCTAATTCAGGCCAATGAAGCTCAAGGACTCAATACCATGGCGCCAAGAGACTTTTCTTTAAGTTGAGACATGATACAGGTGTGTACCGATTTTTTTTCATGTACGTCAAAGCGTATTGTGGGGCTTGAGGCACAAAGTTTTTTCTGTCTGAACCAATCAGATGAAGGGTGGGCACGCTTTTTGGCGTCTAGCGTCGCCACGGTAACACTTTTGAAAGAGAAAAGTAATGCGTGTTGTCGCATGACGGAGACGCACATTTTGATGTATAACACACCTGGGTGCACGTTACGGTTCGGGCCGTATTAAATGCCGAAGGAAGGCATAAATTTCGCCAAAA
Source organism: Cololabis saira (assembly GCF_033807715.1). Lineage (NCBI taxonomy): Eukaryota > Metazoa > Chordata > Actinopteri > Beloniformes > Belonidae > Cololabis > Cololabis saira. The sequence continues at coordinate 37,253,225 of NC_084592.1, read as the reverse complement.
TGACACGATTAATTCAAAATGGCCGACTTCCTGTTCGGTTTCGGCCATGGCGCCAAGAGACTTTTCTTTAAGTTGCGACATGATACAGGTGTGTATCGATTTTCGTGCATGTACGTCAAACCGTATTGTGGGGCTTGAGGCACAAAGTTTGCAAGGGGGCGCTGTTGAGCCATTTTGCCACGCCCATTAATGAAAACCATTAAATATCAAATTTTCCGCCAGGCCTGGCTTGCGTGCAAAATTTGATGACTTTTTGGGCACGTTTAGGATGGCAAAAAGGCCCTCCTTTCGTCAGAAGAAAGAAAGAAAGAAAAATTCCTACAGATACAATAGGGCCTTCGCACTGTCAGTGCTCGGGCCCTAATTATTGATTCCCTAAGGAAAGCAACAGATTGCATCAAAACATTTCTTGGTTTCCCTGTCCTGAGCAAACACCCGGCGACTGTGGAAAGAAAAAAACACAGGCTGATAACAACAACAATAGAGTCGTTAGAGTTGGAGTAGAAGAGAACAGAGGGAGGAGAGGTGCATCATGGTAGGTCCCCCAGTAGGTCTATAGCAGCGTAACCAAGGGATGTTTTAGGTCACCTGAGCCATCACTAACTATAAACCTTATCCAAAAGGAAGGTTTGAAGCTTCATCTTGAAGGTAAAGAGGGGCTCTGCTTCCCGAACACAAACTAGCAGTTGGTTCCAGAGGAGAGGAACCTGATACCTGAAAGTTCTACCTCCCATCCTGTCTGGGAGACAAGTGCTCTGTTTTGAAAATCTATTAGCTCTTTAAGATCTGATGGAGGTTGATCATCAAGAGCTTTATACGTGAGAAGAATTTAAAATTATAATCTGGATTTTATAGATATCCAGTGAAGAGAAGCCAAAACTGGGAAAAATGACATTTCCGGCTCATTCTCATCAGAACCCTGGCTGCAGCATTTTGGATGACCGGGAGGTTTCTTAGAGAATCTTTAGGATAACTCATTAATAAATAAAATAAAATAAAACTTTATTCATATACCACTTTTCATACACAGTAGCACAAAGTGATTTACATAATAAAATCAACACCAACATATAAAAACTCACACACTCATGGTTAAAAACACACATTGCACTGAATCCTGCAAACTCCGTGGCTAAATCTGGTACATGAGGAACTCTCTTCATTTATGTTAAAAACTTGGAATATATCAGACTAAACCAGTCTGACCTACCTTAAATGCCAGTAAAGATGAATTTGCTCATCTTAAAACAAGATATGACTTCTTGGGGGCCCCTGGTGGTTTGGGGGCCCTAAGCGGTCACTTAGTTCACTTGTGCCTTGGGCTGGCTCTGACTGCTCGCTATAACTACCATAAATCTCCAATGCTGTTATCACCAATGGACATCAAAGGACATTGGTGGCAGCGCACCTTGTGGGCATTTGGTGAACTGAAATGTTCCTTTGTCCGTTGAGGGAACCTCAATGATAAGATATCCTTGTGAAACACAACTCATCCTTACAGTGTTTTTGGAGTGTTATTTGAATTATGTGAACTAGGGGTGGGTATTGGGAAGGACCTCACGATACGATACGCATCACGATACTTGAGCCACGATACGATACACATTGCGATATCCCGATTATGCGATATCCCGATTATTATATTCTACATAGTTCACCAAAAAAATTAAAAATGCATTACACATCTTAAAATCCAAGTTGTATATATGTACATCAGATGATAGTGATGGATCTTAAAATCCGAGTTGCACGTTCATCAGATTATAGTGACAATTCATGGGACAAACTGAGTCAAAACTATGTTTTTTTATAACTATACAAGCTAAAGTTACAATATATTTGTATATGTTTTTCATATTATTTACATCATATGAAATTAACATTAAATTTAGTATGAGGTTGCTTTAATTATGTGGCAAATGATAATAAACACAAGAAAGATGGTACTAAAACCAAGGACAGGCACAGTGATCAGTCAGTATAGATATAAATCCATAAATAAATAAACCTCTGTCCATTATTTTTCATTTTTTAAGGACAGGCAATTGTGTTATATAAAAAATAAATTATAAAATGAAATAAAACGTGAAATAAAACCTGAACTCAGTGCAGGGCCCTCCCAGGGTTGGTAGAGAGTGGCAATGCCCAGGACTGTCACTTAGGTAGGAGCACTACCTAATAATGGGAAAAAAAATCGGGGATAAAAAATATTTTAAAAATAAAAAATAAAAATAAAAAATCGATATTCAAATTTTGAATATCGATATTGAATCAGCTGGAAAAGTATCGCGATATATTGCCATATCGATATTTTTGCCCACCCCTAATGTGAACTGAAAAAATACATTTGTGCAGTAAATTCTGACAAAAACGAGCTAGCATTGGAAGTGTACTTCTTGTTGTTGAACACCAGGGGGCATTTTCAGCATTTCATACAGATTAAAGCAGTGATTCTTAACCATAGGGCCGCGGCCCAATGTTGGGCCGCGAGCGCCATCTAGTGGGCCGCAAAAGAAAATTCAGTTTTGTAAGTGTGGGCCGCGGGGGCCGCGGGACTGCATAACAACTCCCGACCAAATGAGGAGAAGACACTCAGCTAGCTGTACGTGTAATAGTAAGAGAAATGGTGTGTTTTTACAGAAAACAATCCTTTATTTTGCACAGAGTAGGTTTAGATCCGCCAGGATCAGGGATTCTACGGCGTAGGGTCTGCGTCGATTTACGCGGAACCATAATTCAGGCTTAAGGCGGACGTAATTGAAGCCACCATGAGAAGGGGGGCGTGATTTGCCAGTGATTGCCCGGCGGCGGCTCCGTGGGGCTCGCTGCCGAGAAGGAGACGAGACTCGGGGAGCTGCCCCGCAGAGGCGGGCCGGAGAGCCGGAGGAGCCGCCCGACTGAGCGGGAGCCGACGCGTCCCCGCGGCCGCGGAGCCCGCTGCCGCTCGGGCGGCGGCGGGTTCCGTCGTTACTGCTGAAGGATGGTAGATGCGTGGGCTGAAGTGTCTGCTGGACTGGACTGTTGTTGCAAAAGCATCGGAAAGTGACTGGGCTGCAGCGCGGAGAGCTGCGGGCTCGGATGAAGCCCGACACGCTGAGTCCTGACAACTGATTAATTTAATATCTTAAATAAAATAAATCTTAAAACACCCATGTTTGAGTCCAGATACAGCTGTGAGGCAGCTTTCTCCACAATGAACATAATTAAAACTAAATATCGTTCCAGGTTCACCAGCAGCACCTTCACATGAGAACCTGACACCATCCAGCCCAGATTTAAAGTCCTGACAGGAGAAAGCTCAGTTATCTCACTGAACAACAGAAATGGGCGCATAAGATTATAAGAGGGGAAGAAAGAGAAACTGCAAAACTGTTCAATTGTTAAGATGTGCTTATATTCATTTAGTATAAAAATGTGTTGAGACAATTAAAAAAGAAAAGGGGAAATACAAACTGCTGGTAGAGAAATAAAATAAGATAGCATTTGAAAAATAAAATAAAATCAATTTTATTTTTAAGAGAAAAAAATATGTGTAATTCAAGTTACACGTGTTAAGTGGCAAATATTTTTGAAATGTACTTTTTTAATATAACAGTCAGATGCAGATGTTGATACAACTATGAGGCTACTTGAATATATATATATATATATATATATATATATATATATATATATAATGATGTTCTGGACCTTCGCTTGAGTAAATCTTCTCTAAATGGACCTCTTAAAGTTTTAGTTGAATACCCCTGCTATACAATTTTAATATTTAATGGGCCCCGGGCCACTCTGTACTGAAAAAATTGGGCCCCAAGGTCAGAAAGGTTAAGAACCCCTGGATTAAAGGATGCAAAGTGAAAGTGAGGTTTGAATGATTAAGTCGAACGACCAAACACCAAAAACCCAACGTGATGCACGGAGATGGAGAGCGCTGAAAGACCGCCTCTTACACAACACTAAGATAACCGTCTGCTTCTGGGAGACAGGGAGAATGAAAGGGACTGAATAAAAGCAGAAATAAAGAACAGCCCATCTAGGGTTGCCACCCGTCCCGTAAAATACGGAATTGTCCTTTATTTGAGAAAAAATGTTGCGTCCCGTATTGAACTAATACGGGACACGATTTGTACCGTATTTTCATTAACTTTTACACCATATTCTAGTTGAATTATTGAAATAAATTAACTTTTACACCATATTCTAGTTGAATTATTGAAATAAGTTAACTTTTACACCATATTCTAGTTGAATTATTGAAATAAATTAACTTTTACACCATATTCTAGTTGAATTATTGAAATAAATTAACTTTTACACCATATTCTTCACCTGTAGGCTATATTATACATCTGGGCTGATGTGGACATACGTAGCATAGGAGGATATTTCAGCTGCTAGTATGGTTGTCTGTCTCTACAGTCATGCAAGTTCAATGCTATTAAAGCACTTTAAACTTTAAATCAAAGCATTTTGTTTTTTCATATAAAATAAACACATTTTTATTCAGTTTAGAAGTTTTGGGGCTTTTTTTTGGCTCCTGCGCTGCTGAAATCAGGGCATCCCTTATTTCTATTTCTGAAAGGTGGCAACCCTAAGCCCATCACTTGCTGCTCGGTTAAAAAGCCTCGGGGATCAGTAGAGCTGAGATCCGTCCCTGGCAGGTGTATATGTAGGTAGGTGGTAGACTACATCAGCGGTGCCGGACGAGTGTTGCCTGCCGCTTATCCTCTATCGTCTTGATAAAAGCTGCCGTCTTTTTATTGCTATGCTGGTCACTCATCACTTTAATACTTTAGGCCTGTTGCGATGATGTTGGCGTTGTAGTGTGTAGATGTGAAGTTGTCAGTATTCATTAATACAACACTTGTAGTTTTATAAGCTTATAAGACTAGTTTTAATGCTTATTTTTAATTAACTTTAAAAACAACTCATACCTGGAATTTTGAATAAGTACAAAAGCTCCTCACTAAGACAAGAGACAAGGACTCACGCAGTCCATGTGTTCCTGTGATGGCCAGGATGTATCCCACCTGTCATCTGATAACACCGAAGATCGACTCCTGACCCCCAGTCATCCTGGAGAGAAGAAAGACTTCAGAACATGGAAAGGTGGATGAATCCTCATCCTTGGTGAGCCCTTTCTCCTCCACCCAGACACTCCTGAGATGCAGATATCCGACCGTCCCATCGAAAGCAGCTGAACGTTATCACATAATCTCTGCATCGTATTGTCTTTCTCAGGTCAGCAGCAACTACAGAATATCTGATTCAGCTTTATCTCAGCAAATCTAAACTCCTGGTATCCGTTCAATCTTCGTGGTCCTTAGTCTGGGTTGCACCGGCGCAGAAACACACCGTCCATCCCGGCTTTGCTGCTCGAGTGTTAGTTAGTCAGCTTCTGTTAGTCAGCGTTAACTGATGGAGGATCAATGAGGCTAAACGGAAGTTGATGGGGAAAAACTTTTCCCTCTTCAAGGTCAGTCTGGATTATGGGATGCTTTTAGACTATCAGCCCTAATGCTTTAACCCTAGCAGCGTTTCCAGATGTAAATAAGGGAAAGATCTGCAGTGAGTCCTGTTTTCACTTGTATTTCTCCACAGACGACATAAACTTATCACCTGGATGAATACCTGTGTGCTACATTAACAAGATTAGCTGGACTGTTGGACAACGCCAGCTTCCTTTGCGTCAAAGGTCAAAGGTCAAGCTCCATTTTCTTGAGGGACAGAGGTCTTTTGGACACACCTGAGGACAGGAACCGTCTATGCCGGCGTCTGCTGGCATGTTGGCTGATGAAGAAGGTCAGCTGGTTTCCTCTGGACTCAGGTGGGTGAGAAGGTTGGACCAATGCTTACATCCTCTGAGGTTCCGAGTGTCCCCCGTATGAGGGGGAACAACACTGCAGGTCAGTCAACACTTTAATACTGTTGTGATGATGTTGGTGTTATTCGCTCTTCACGTGTAGCGTTCTTCTGTTAAGTTATCACGATTCATTAATACAACACTTTTACTTTTATAAGCTTATAAGACTAGTTTTAATGTTTTTTAATGTTTTTATTTATTGCTGTTTTTTATTTCTTTTTGTGTAAATTTTAAATCATGCCTTTTAATTGTTTTTTTTTAATTCTACGTGATGATGCTTTCATGTCTCTGTAAAGCACTTAGCATCATCATTATATGCTGACTTAAAGGAGCTTGAGGCAGGATTGAGGCAGGATTTATGAAAAAAATTCGTATACGTTTTAAGTTTTCTAGTAATAATGTCAGATGAAGCGTTCCAAACCAAAAAGAATAAGCCCTCTAGTGTATCTCTCCGTTGCCTTAAACAGGCTGTGTGCTGCAAAATGTGCTGCAATTCGGACTCCGAATTTCCCGCGCTTGGCTGCGGATGTGACGTCACTTGACGCTGCATGCGCGTTCTCCCGTGCCGGCTTCACTGTTGTTCACTGTTGCAGTACCCCCGACGGCCGTCGTGGTGAAGGGTGGCGCTAGAGAGTCTCATTTCTTAAAAGGAGCCTCATGCTCCTTTAAATAAATATACCTATTTTTACATGATATCGCCATCGTCTTGTTTTACTGTGAACGATATTATCATCCTGCCGTCACAGCGATCATTAGGGATGAATAAAGTTATGTTTTATTTCATGTGAAGAGACGCGTCAGTCGGTCACATAACGGTAGCACCCACCACTCGCTAAGAAGATTGAGGTCACCTGAGAACGTTTTGGTGCGGGGGAGGGGCCCATGGCAGCACCCACTGCTCACTGAGAAGACTCAGAACAATATGAGGTGTCACAAAACTACTAAAGGCAGGCTGGTCCAGAGGTTATTTTCTCCTCTATTTACTCCGCTGCCTGTTTTCTTGTGCATGTGAGCGTGTCAGACCACTCTGTTTTGATTCTGAAGAAGATGCAGAAACCCCACACTCACCTTGTAAAACCTCAGCCAAACGGGCTCTGAATACCTTTAATATTAAAACTGGGCCATGACTCAGTCAGCCATTATGTCCCACAGCACATCTGTGGTAAAACCTGAGTAAGAGATGCTGTTTGTGGTCTTTTGTCCACCACGTCTCCTTTCACGACACGAAAACCATCAGAAACAAGTGGGAAGAATCAGCACATATTTGTTTTGGGTATATTCATTAAAATTAAAGTTGAAGAAGCACAAAGCCCTGAGAGCAAGCTCTGCTCCACATCTCTCCAGGCTAAAACTAAAACCATAAAGACGGATTAAATGTCGACTTCACCAGTGAAATGATGATCTGCCGGCCACCATGTTTGCGTTGCTGCTCAGTCTGTTTGTGTACTTTGTGAACCTCAGGTATGTACCTTCCTTTTAGCACTCGGATAGTTTTGTGTGGTCGAGGTGTGAAGGTGTTCGATGTCACTCTTTACAGCCATCAAAGATGCTTTGTGATCTTCATCCCTAAGCAAACACCTGTGAGAAGGAGGATTTTCTTGGGCAAACACAACGGGTTGCATGTACGGGTTGCAGGTACGGGTTGTAGGTACAGGCAACACGCAGAAATTAGATCTGAAGTAGAACTATAACGTTTTCTGTTTTTTTTTCTGTTTTTTAAATGGAGCTAATAAATGTTTTTTCCAGAAACATTCATGTGTAAGTTAACACAACGTATGAGGGAAAAACATCAGCAAAAGTCTTTGAAAAGTAGTTGTCGCTGCTCATCAATGTGGAAATGGCTCCATGAAATGCTTTTCAACTTCTTTGAAGTTTAATATTCTACAGTGAAAAGAAGAATATCTACGACACCAGGGGTCCACATGGTGCAGTTTTCAGATGATACAAGAGCCAAGAGCCACAGCATGATTAGAAGAATACTGAACCTCAACAGTTTGTCTGGAAGAGTTTCCAGGAGAAAACCTGCTCCGTCTAACAAGAACGTGGAAGTAGGACTGAGGTCCACAAACCTGCATCTGAACAGACCAGCATACCTCTGGACAGGGCCGCCGCAAGGGGTGTGCGAACCGTGCGACCGCACGGGGCCTCGCGCCCCAGGGGGCCTCGCGCTATGGGCCGTTTTTTTTTTTTTTGTTTTTTTCAATTTTTTTTTTTCGTTTTTTTTTCGTTTTTTCCCTTATAAATATCAACAGTCACGTTCCATTACAGACCTAAATGTGTACTAGTCTGTGCATATCAATAAATATATGTGCAATGATGCGCGTGTCTGTTGTTCAATACAACTGATCAGACCAAGCGCAGACACAAGCTGCTCTGATCCAGACGGGTGGAGTTGGAACAAACTGTCACACAATGTTGAGAGAACGAGACAGATTCAGGAAATTTCCATCAGGGGATGAAGAAAGAAAAAAACTAAAGAAAATGGAAGAGTTTAATGCCTCTCTGAAAGGCTCGTTTGATAAATTTGTTACAAAAATCACCGATCCGACCGGGTCTCAAGCAGCCGTGGAGCCCCGCGTCGAGGCAAGCCAAATGATGATGAGGCAGGGGAAGGTATCCAGTATTTTGCTAATTGGAGAGTTAAAATTGCGCATATAGACACCCGATCCGACCTGAAAAACCCCAAAATTTTACGCGCTCGCTACGCTCACGCGCGAGGGCCCCCTCAGCCATTTCACACAGGGCCTCGCAAATCTCCCAGGCGGCTCTGACGGGGGTGGAGGGGTTAGGGTTTAGAGTTCGAACATGAACTCCTCTGTAGACCAGATTATTATACAGACAAATGGGAGGACATATGTCTGAGAGCTGAGACTTACTTGAACCTGGTTGAGATGCTGTGGAGGACCTTCAGAGAGCTGAGTAGAAGTGAACGTCCAGAAACCTCAATGACCTGAAAGTTGGAAAGACCAGAACTCCTCCTGAACTCTGAGATAGAGTCAGACAGGAAACATCTACTGAGAGTTCCTGCTGCTGAAGGAAACATCTAATCTTAGTTATTGCAACCAAATTTAGTCGTAGAAGTTGTTGAATCATTGGGGTACTTAGTATTTCTCACATAATATTTTTGTCTTTTTGACGTAATTTTGTTACATATATGATTGCACCATTAAAAGTTGTTTCATTTGACGTTGAACTTTTCTAATTAGAATTAGAATTAAGGCTGCAAGCAGCGATGAACGGGCCCTCGCGCGTGCAATTTGCACCAATAAAGGTCAATAAAGGTCTTTGGGCCAGTCCCAATACACCCCCTAGTCCTACTTTTCAGCCCTACCCCTAAATTCTGCGCGTTCCCGTGAGGGTAGTGGTGTCCCAATTCCTCTTTGCATCTAGGGGTATGGGCATAACGAGGAGTAGTGTGTATGAATCTAATCCTTCACAGCGAGGGATTTCAGATGCTGAATTCGCAACCGAGGGCCAGAAAAATTTCCCAGAATGCTTTACGTCATCATTTGCAGACTGACTCAAACAAAAAAACATGGTAGACATTTCTAATTTTTTGTGAATAAAATCAATATTTTGAGTTACTTTCTGCATAAAAATGCGTTTTGATTACATTTCTAGCGAGAAATATATATTTTACTTTCATAATATTCACTCAGTGAATGTACATAATCACTCGCTTGCCCGTTGTTGTGAAGTCTTTTCAGATCTTGCCAGAATAAAGGCTGATTTATGTTTCCGCGTTACACCAACGCAGAGCCTACGTCGCCGCGTAACCTACGCCGTAGGCTCTGCGTTGATTTAACGGTTCTCGAGCCGGCGGATTTTCTCATCCCACCGAAAACATTGAAGCAAATTTCTTAACAGGCGTTATTTGGATAAACTGAGCCCAGGTTGGGTATCTTAACGGTTACTTTTACGCCTGAAAAAATATTAAAACTTAATAAGGTGGCATATTAACAGCGCTACAGCAGGAATTAAAATATTAACATTAACAATTACAAGGGCCCTACCCCTTTTGGCTTCATTTTTAGGGCTAGTGGTAGAAAGTAGGGGGTGTATTGGGATTGGCCCTTTATGTCAAACCCTTCAAAAGTTATGGCAGAATCACATATTGACCAATCAGCTAGTAGTATCCCTTCCTGTTTAGCGTTGAAGTTTGACACGGCGCCACGGCCACGCGATTTCAAGAAAACTCACGATTTTGATAACTTTTCATCGTTAACGTCTTTTGTGTCTCCTGAGCAAGTTTTATGTCGAACGGACGATCCTGCTAGGAGGAGTTTGTTAAAGTACGACGTGTGAAAATGGCATAAATTGCGCCAAAATTGCGCCCTTTATGAGACTGTCAGGCACAAAGTTTTCTAGGGGGCGCTGTTGTGCCATTAGGCTACACTCCTTTTTGACACTATTATTATACGTAATTTTTCGCCACATGGGACGTGCGTGCCAAGTTTCACAACTTTTCGAGTAAGTTATGCGACTCAAAAACGCAATTGTTTTCGTATAAAATAAGAATAATAATAATCGTTGCAATTTCAATAGGGCTTCGCACAAGCCTTGCTGGTGCTCGGTCCCTAATTAGAATTCTAATTCTAACGCCTAGTATGGTCAGATTATTTAGGTTTTTGATTTATATTGCAGATACGTTGATGGAGTATCCACAGGAAAACAGACCACTCAGCAATAGATAAAGATAACAGACGAATGGAAATGATGCAGCTCTGGATTACCGTATTTATAACAAAATCACGGACTGTGAACTCTTTGAGCAGCGTTCACACCATTGGTCTGCATTGCTCCATGCGACAGCAGGTGCAGCTGCCTGTCTGATAAATGTGGGGTCTCACGAAGACACCAGCTATATCAGATACCACAGTCCTGTCTCGTACACCCACGTTTAACTCAACAACATAGATCTCAACTCGGTTCACTGTAATTATCATCATTTCAGGTTTTGTTGAGTCAGATCTGTGGCATCTTTTCCTGCTCTTTGTTTTCTCTTAACTTTTAGTTCAGTTTACAAACCAAAGCCACCGGTTTATGTGTAGGAACAAAATACCTTTTAACTATACGCACTGTTGTGGTGGTGAATTTAACACCCAATGTTAATTTAACTGTGTAAAAAGAACTGGACAACCCTTTTCTGAAGAGTCGGTTTGCCCATTTCTCTGGGCTCTGGACAACGCCACATTAGCGGGAGTCGACCTCGGCAAACCATCGTTGAGCTGGTAGTCAACCACATAAATATACGTTCTCCATCAGAGGAACTGTTACTGTTACTGTCTTCATAAAACGTCCCCTTTAAATGTGCACATCTGCGTGGAACACGCTCAGGAGATAAATCTGGCTTCCAGAAACCCGACATGGAGGTATTTTCCAGGAGACGGAGCTGGATCGAGTGTAAAGGATCCAAATACACAGAGGACATCAATCTGCGCCCACGCCGACTGAAGACCGCGTCGACACGCGGGCTACGTGTCCCCGCAACATGAATAATACAGTACACACACTTTAATCAGCATTTTCATCCCTCCTTCGCCTGGAATCAGTTCTCCAAACCAGCAGAACATGTTTATATTAGTCTGTGGTGAATTTACACATGGGGGTATCTGTTCCTACTTTGTCATTATTTGAGGGAACATGTTGTTTTAGTGAAGCTATGTGTTGGGGGGGGGAGGGGGGGTGGACAGATGCACGGCTGATTGGATCCAGGCCTGCTGTGCTGATTAGACTGACGCAATGGGTCAATCTGCGACGGAGGAGATGTAATTCATGCCGTTTTAATGGAGAGTCCCTGATTATTCAGCGCGGACGGACGACGTGTTGGGGATTGTTCAGGTGTGCGGAATAAAGAAAAATGGGAGCTGCTTTTGAATAACATGAGCTCATGAAAAGCTAATTAACACGTTCAGGACAACGCGCGTTGTGGATCCCGCCGGTCGTGGAGGCATGTGGACACGTTTATACCGTCCATATGCTCCACCAGACCACAGAGACTGCTGTCACCCCGAATCTGGAGGAAACCAAAGTAATTAGTTTGTTCATTCCAGGTGGAATTTTATCTGCGGATGGATCCAATAAAAATGCATTAAGTTTATGTGTTTCAGCAACAAGGAACTTCTCCAAGGGGGTATTTCAGAGAGGAGGTTTAACGAAGCCTGAGATCAGCGCTGAACTCCAGGTTTTCTGAAATAAATAAAGCCAGACTGCCGTTCCGCGCCGGTTATGCATACGTTTGATTAAGTTAGTTAACTCAGGGCTGCAGGAGTTCATGGCAACCGTACGCAGACGTCGTCTGTGGAGCATCGAAACCGTAATAATAACAGTGAAAAATGAATAACATGCTCATGAGACAATGCTTGGGAACGCTTGAAAATGTTTATAAAAGAAGACAAAATGGAGGGAAGAAGCATAGGGATTGTACCAAAACGTAGTAGTATGCAAACAAGAGCATGATCTGCAGTATGCAACCACAACCTTGCATTTAACCTACAACAGAAGACTGCTGGACTGCTATACAGTACATACTAGCACATAGTACATTAGGGTTGCCACCTTTCAGAAATAGAAATAAGGGACGCCCTGATTTCAGCAGCGCAGGAGCCAAAAAAAAGCCCCAAAACTTCTAAACTGAATAAAAATGTGTTTATTTTATTTGAAAAAACAAAATGCTTTGATTTCAAGTTTAAAGTGCTTTAATAGCATTGAACTTGCATGACTGTACAGACAGCCAACCATATAGCAGCTGAAATATTCTCCTATGCTATGTATATCCACATCAGCCCAGATGTAATATAGCCTACAGGTGAAGAATATGGTGTAAAAGTTAATTTATTTCAATAATTCAACTAGAATATGGTGTAAAAGTTAACTTATTTCAATAATTCAACTAGAATATGGTGTAAAAGTTAATTTATTTCAATAATTCAACTAGAATATGGTGTAAAAGTTAATTTATTTCAATAATTCAACTAGAATATGGTGTAAAAGTTGATTTATTTCAATAATTCAACTAGAATATGGTGTAAAGGTTAATTTATTTCAATAATTCAACTAGAATATGGTGTAAAAGTTAACTTATTTCAATAATTCAACTAGAATATGGTGTAAAAGTTCATTTATTTCAATAATTCAACTAGAATATGGTGTAAAAGTTAAGAAAAATACGGTACAAATCGTGTCCCGTATTAGTTCAATACGGGACGCAACATTTTTTTCTCAAATAAAGGACAATTCCGTATTTTACGGGACGGGTGGCAACCCTATAGTACATACTAGCACATAGTACATGCTAGTATGGAGTACATACTGCAAACTGATCCAGCGCTGCAGCACAATGTGATCTCCACCATAAATCGTCTGGGTCTTTTTCCGCTGACATTCTTGGGATGAATCTGTGGCTGGATTTTTATACATATATTTGAGCTGTTTTAGGAAGCTCTGTAATGTGAAACATAACAAAAGCTTCCGCTATGGTTGGTTTTCTATTTAAGAACCAAGTCTTTAAAGGTTTTTCTGCTGTAAATTCAAAACAGGATAACGGAAGAAAGCGAAAACAAAAACAACAGAATTCTTCCATTAAAAAAAAGGCTGAAAAAAAAGAGGAAAACAGAAACTGAGACTGTTTGTTTGTGTGATGGAGAGAAAGCACACTGCAAAATCACCTTCTAGAAATAAGACTAATCTTCCATGAACAAAGTCAAAGTGGTCTTACTGCAAGCAAAAATATCTCTGCCAATGGTGGGAGGAGTTATCTTCAACATAGTCTGAAATAGCCCTCCAATTTTCTTGAAACACTCCTTTCTTTACTTTCTTAGAAATTAGTTTTTGCAGTGCACACAGCAAGTTGAACAACGATTTTCAGCAACAATATTCAGTATATACACTTTTCTCTATCAAGCTGTAGATGACAAATATATCCAAATTAAGGTTACAAGCAAATAAGAAACAAACAAAAACAAATGTCTACTCCCAATTTAGTACATTAAATATATTGAATCAAATATACACATTCAAACATTCATATACTGTATACAAGCACACATACAAATAAGTAATCAGGAAAACAGCAGGACTTACACTAAAACATCATGAGGCACTGTATGAGTTGGTAAAGGAGGTGGTAAAGGAGGGGGGCTATCCAGTCTTGTTGTGTTAATAAAGAGACTACAGGACTCCACCGTTTAGTAAAGATGGACTTTTGGAGCCTTAATGTATTGTGCTCCATCTGATAGAGGTCCCAAACCTTCTGGATCCATATATTATATGAAGGGGAGGTTGTTTTCAACAATTTAATAGTTATACAATTCAGTCTTATTGTAAGTAATATATTTAAAAGATATTTTTCCAGACCTCCCATTGAATCGTTTAGGCATCATTCCTAGTAGAGCCACAGTAGGGAATATCCTGTTGAAAAATACCTCTCCCCAGAATGTCTTTTGGGACATGACCAGAATATATGGGTATGATTGGCAATATGTACTCCACAATTTCCTCCAGCAAGAGCTGGAATTTGGCTCATTTTAGACACTATTTCTGGAGTCGGGAAAAATCTAACAATTTTTTTTCAGGTTCAGGTTCAGGTTCAGGTTACTTTATTGATACCCAAGGGTAAACTGGTTTTGCAGTCAAGAGTTAAACAAGCAGCAGAAAACATACAATCAGTTCAGGAACAAGACATTTAAGAAGAACACATACACATAAAACAAGAGACAGCTTCGGCTCGACAAAAAGTGCTGCAGTTCATGAAATAAATATAAGAGATAAAAGACATGAGGCTAAAAAAGAATTAAAACACCAAGAGCAAAATTTCCTCCAAGTTAGGAATGGATAAGAGCAATAAGATAAAAACATTGTAAAATACATCGTGCTCCGAAAAGTGACTTGTGCAACTTTTGTGCAAACTACAGCTTGTTCACCAGTGTTACTGCAGCTGGAACAAAGCTGTTTCACTTGAACTCCCTCCATGTATTTGAACTTGTGACCAGGTGTGTCTCACTACACACCTCCTCACAGGCTTCCTGTGATATAACCACATTCATTTCTGCCTCCCACATCTGCTTTATTTGTAGAGAGTTTCCCCTTTGTATTTCTATCAGGAACTGTTCGATAGGGGAAGAAAATGTCAGAAATGTTCTAAGTTGTAAATACAGGTAGAAATCTATTTTGGGACGACCATAGCCATAACCTCCTCAAATGTTTTTAGATTACCAAAACTTAAAGGGGACCTATTATGAAAAACACGTTTTTTCTTGTTTTAACATATATAAAGTGGTCTCCCCTCACCCTGCCAGCACAGGGGAGATGAAATGCCATGAATTTCTGCAAGGTCTCTGACCCCCGCCGGACAGAGTCCCCCAGTGTCACGTGTTTTTTTTTGAGCCGATTAGAATCTGCTCCCGTCGTGACGTCACGACGGGAGCAGATTTCCATAGGTTCGGCCTCCGCTGCTGAAACCACGCCCACAACCAGCTCTCTCCGCTGCTGGAGCGGTGCTTCCTTGAGCCAGTCGGACGCGGCGGAGCGGATCCGGGTTAAATCATCCAGGTTCCCGGGTGGTTTGGGAGCTGGGTCCTCGGGGGTCTGTCCCAGGCTGGACCAGCTTCATCCTCCGAGATTTTCAGCCAAATCTGTCGGTTTGATCCCCGGTAACGGGCGATGCGCCGCGGATGCGCTCCGGAGCGGATCTGTGCGCCCGCCGTGGGGTTGCGGCGCCGGCGCGCAGCATCCGCCGGGCAGATCCGGCTGAAATTCCGCTGGTCGGTCCCCGGGAGTCCCTGCTACCAGTCCAGGCCGGTTCCTGCGGTCCCGGCCGGTCGGAACCGGTCAGATTCCCCCGTTAAAGCCGCGGTGATGCGCGCTGCTCCAGCAGCGCTGCTCCCGGGCGCCCGGCGTGGCTCCGAGGCCAGCGTTCAGCATCCGCCGGGTAGATCCGGCTTAAATAGTGCATAAATGTTATTTATATACAACTCATATTTTATTTTTTTAACAATAAAGTTTCCATTTGTGAAAATTCAGTGTTGTGATAATTTACAGGCTCGGGCTGCTCTGGCGGAGCGAGGGTTTATTCTCCTCCCCTGCTACACGTCATTCAGGGAGCCAATCAGCACAGAGCCTCATTATCATACCCCCCCCCCTTCCCTAAAAATGAGGCGCAGAAAAAGAGGTTAGAAGCGGTAAAACTAGTGACAGGGCCCACAGGCTGGATTTATGATTTATGTAGAAAAAACAAGCTTTAGATTGTTTTTAAGACATTCAAGGCCTGTTTAAAATATACATTAAATGCCATAATAGGTCTCCTTTAATAACGATGTCCATACTATTAGGTGCAAAGCTCCTCATAGATCCAATGCTGATTAATGACGATGTTTGTGTTGGTAATCCAAAAATTGACTGTACTTTAATCCAGATTTTAATCGTTTTCTTCGTCCAAGTTGCCATTTCCTTAATGGGAGCATCCAGGAAGGGTATGTCCTGCAGAGATTTTAGTGAGCATAAACCTTTTTCTATGTTAAACCAACATGTGTTTATACTATTCTGAAGCCACAATATCATAGGCTTCATTTGTGCAGCCCAGAAATAATATTTTAGATTTGGGAGTTTAAGACCACTCTTTGATTTAGATAACTGTAGGTTTTTAACATGAATTCTAGGGCGCTTTTTTTTGCCATATACATTTTGACATAATTTTCTCTAAGTTATCGAATGTGGATATGGGAATTTCTTTAGGTAACATCTGAATCAGGTGAATTAGACTGGGTAGAATGTTGATACGAATACATTCCATACGCCCCAGTAGAGACAGGGGGAAACATAGACGACCATTCCGTATCATTATTAATGCTTCAAATTATTTTACTATAGTCAGCATTAAACTAATTCTGCAGAGAAGGAGGAATGTATTTACCTAGGTATTTAATACCTTCCACAGGCCAGTTAAATCCACTCTGAAGCTTTACACTTTGTGGGATCGTGCCATTTACAGTATATCCATAGCCAAAGTTTTCTCCACATTTACCTTGTATCCTGAATAAAACCCAAACTTGGAAACATGTATTTTTGAATGTGGAATGGTTAATGCAGGTTTTGTCAAATACAAAATTACATCAACAGTATAAAGCGATAATTTGTGTTCCTCCTCATTAATTACAATTCCTTTTATATCATTATAATCTCTGATTAGTTGGGCCAGCGGATCAATACTAATAGCAAACAGTAAAGGCGATAAAGAACAGCCTTGTGTGCAACCACGTTCCAATTTGAATCTCTCCGACCTCCAGCCGTTAACTTGGACAGCAGCCTGTGGTGACGAGTACAACGTTTGTATTCAAGTTATAAAGTTAGGGACAGATCTAAATTGCTTTAATGTTTGGAATAAGTACTGCCAAGATACACGGTCAAAGCCTCTAAGGATATGATAACTGATTCTAATTTCCTATCCTGCTGATGAGATATTATGTTTAGTAACTGACGTACATTATCTCCGTAATATCGCCCAGTGATGAATCCAGTCTGGTCAGGACGGGTTATTTGAGTAATTATCTGACTAACCTGCCTGGCCAGGACTGCTGTTAATATACGCAGTTCCCCATTCAGCAGTGATATTGGTCTGTAGGACTGACATTCAGTGGGATCTTTATCCTCCTTATGTTTTACCACTATAGTTGCCTCATTCCAGAATGGTGTCATAATTTTTGATTCGAGTTATGATATGCCTTTTAGTAACTGCGGTGTAGGGCTGTTCGATTTTGCCCAAAAATAAAATCCGATTTTCGATTACGATTACGATTATTTTGTGAATTGACAAAAGGCAAAGAAATGATTTCAAATATGCTGTTTTTTTTATTGAACATTTGCCTCATTGGGCTTTAAGTGCAAACTTTGCTCTTATTAAACCAAAAATGAATGAATAAAGTGCAAAACTCTGTAAAATAAGTTGAAAAAAAGTTTTAAAAAATATAATAAAATATAGTTTTATAGTATAAGAATAAGTTTTATCTCTGAAAAAAAAAATCAGCAAATCAGCACTTGCAAACATACAGTAAGTTATATTTCCAATTAAATAAAACAAGACATTTTCTAATTAAACTAAACTGGGTCTTTGCATGCTAAACAATAATGCAACCCATGAAGGAGGTAGAGGTGTGTAATGTCAGTCATTACATTTGATATTCACATTTGCAAGTTTTTTGCAAGGAACACGAGCCGGTCTACCGCATCTGGCTTGAGGGATGCCCGGTGGCATGTTACAACGCCCCCTCCTACACTAAAGAGCCTCTCCCATGGGGCACTTGTCGCAGGTATTGAGAGGTATTTCCATCAATCATTAATGTGGTATCAATCATTAATATGTGTGCAGACAAGGTAAAAAAAAAAAAAAAAAAAAAAGTGAAAAATCGATTTTACGATTTTCACGTTTTAACATCGTTCTAATTACATAATCGCGATTACGATTTAAAATCGATTAATCGAACAGCCCTACTGCGGTGACAACAAATCTTTGAATGTTTTGTCAAATTCATTAATATATCCATCTGGACCTGGGCTTTTATTGTTTTTGAGAAATGAAATCACCTGCTTGATCTCCCATTCTTCCATTGGCCTATCTAACTCTTCTGCAGCAGACTCTGTCAGTTCAGGCAATCTTATGTGGTTCAGACATTCTGAAAGTTTCGTGTCATCTAAACAAGTTGTTCCCTCAATCTTGTTCTAGAGTAAACTATTAGTTTTTTATGAACTGCATTCAAATTATTGAAGATACTGATTGATTTTTAGTGTTTTTGTTCAAGCTCTTTTATTTTATCCTCCAGTTCTCTTGAAACAGATGTTATGGCTGAGATATCCTTCCTTGAAAATGTAAGCAGGATTGTTTAAAAGAGTAATAACGAGTTCTTCAGCTTTCTCGCAGACAGCCCTTTATTACATCACTTGTTTCATCCAATGTGAAATCGGACTTTGTTGTCAAACGTCACATTTGATGCACCGCTGGTGCAATGAATTCTTCCTCCAAGGCGGGAGGAAGTGTAAGTGGAGAGGAAGGAGCTGGATTAGCTGTGCTGTGAACACAAACACACAAGTATCAGATGGTTGACAGGAAATTGACAATACCAGATGATAAGAGCCGATTCAGATGGCAGCATTAAGCCTCTTATCCCGTTTGCCACCAGTCTGAGATTCACATCATGTTTCAAACGAGAGTGTCTTAGCAACCTAAAAAAGGTGGGAAGCCAGAGTTTCAGGCCTGGAACATGAGTCGGGACTGAGTGGGGTCTGCTCACAATGCAACCAACACTCCATCATGAGTCGAACAGCAGCGTGCCTCCATCCAGCGGGCGGACCTCCACCGATGAGGGGATAAAGCATTTGTCTCTTTAGGCCAACGTAAATAAACTGGAAGTTGCATTACAGAGCAGAAAAAATAAGAGAAAGCATGACTGAACATACAAACAATCCCGTGGGTGAGGCAGAGAGAACGACAGAACAATGGGGCAAAGGTTCCTGTTGAGGAAGGCTGGAAGGGAGGAAGAGGCCGGCCACTCAGACTGTTATCGTAGGAGCGGCGAATGCAGCGCTGATGTGGGAAACAAAACACAGACGTTAATAGAAGCTCGGAGGATGCTGGCAGCAGGAAAAAAACACCATTTACAGCGGAGAGAGGCATAAATATTAAAGTGGGCACCGCTTTATCGTCAAAACACAAGGTAACAGAGGTGATTATGGTCACGTCATCGCTAACGTCTCTAGCATGTCACCCCTGACCCCGCAGGTGCACGGCAGTTGTCAGAAGCATATCAAAGCAAGACAGGGTCGGCGTCATGGGGGGTCATTCGCGGGCCATGCCCCCCCAAATGAGTTATTGTGCCCCCCCACAAGCAGGCCAAGCCTTTGTACCAAACTTTGTATTTTATTGATTACTTATCTTATTGAACGTGAAATCATCCTTCATAAATTACATTTAATTAAAACCTGTGCTTATTAATCACAAAACACAGGTTAAACATCATGACCAAATCCGCTCCGACCCGGTGTGTCAGTATCAGCGCAGACAGACTGCAGCTTCGCCTGAATTATGGTTCCGCGTTAAATCGACGGCGTACGTGCGCGTCGCCGCGTACCCTACGCCGTAGGTTCTGCGTTGGTGTGACGCGGAACCATAAATCAGCCACCGGGAGCAAGGGGTTGGGGGAGCTGGGTTGATGTTGATCCGCGGACAAAACTTATTAAGGAGCATCAAACTCACTCTTATCTACGCGGAAATAACGCTAAAATATAAAGAAGGCTTCCCAAAGTGTGATCTATGGTGAAATAGGAAAATTAAGATGTGCAACTCTTCTAAAGGTGAGACATGCATTTAGTTGACTTCATGGCGCCAGCCTTGGCGTTTATTATTACGCAAATGTGGAATGTTTGGGTCTGTCTAATTTCGCCAAATTAAATTTGGAGATTCACCGTTCACATTTTTAGGTGTATGCGTTGTATGAGAGAGAGATGGAGAGGGCGAGGGAGGGAGGGAAAGACGTGGCCTGTACATCGTTGTTTTTTGTTTTTTTGCAGTTTGGGTGCACAATACACACTTGTGTGTGTGTGTATTAAAAAGAGATTTTGCAGTATGTTGTGTAATTGAAACTGGTTTGCTGTGATCGTTGATGGCAAACTCATATTAAGCATTTACATCATATTGCGTTCTTGAACGGCAGTTTGTGCCCCCCCGCTGGTTATTATGTGCCCCCCAATTAGATCTGTTCTGCCGCCGACTCTGAAGCAAGAACAGTTCTGGTTTTATACCAACTCAGGCTCTAAGCGGGGTGCAAGTTCAAGTCTTGAGCGGCGGTTCGTGATTGGAAATACAGAAGCCGTTCACGGTTACACATTTAAATGTCCACATGCTAAACGTAGAACCTACTCTTTTAGTTCGTCCATCTAAAAGCAGCCCATCTTCATCCTCTTCAATCCCATGAAAGAAGTAGAGGTACCAAGGGTACCAAGGTTACCAAGGGACGTCTGCGAGAGTTTTTGTTTCTTTTTGGTTCATGAGTAACAGCACAGTGAAATAAAATGACGTGGTATTGCTTCAGGTTGTGTTCGCCCAACATGGCTATCAGATCATTTATTATGATTTTATCCTGAAAAGCATGGGATTACTAACTTTTGCACTGCGGTAGAAGAAACGTGTTTGCAACAAGTTTTACGAGCTGCTGCTGAAAGGATGTGTCACAAGTGTTAATCCCTGCATCTAATGCTGCTACATGCACACAAGCTATCTTTCACTCCTGCATTAGATGCTATCAATAATTGTATCGGCTGGCTACAAGCGGACTTGAGGGGGAATAATTCATGATCCAAAGCTGAGCGTCAGTTGATGCATCGCAGCGACACAGAAGAATTCAAAGCAGAGCCCAGAGCCTTCTGGGAAAGCACAACTGGTACACAGACCTGTCTGATCACCCACTTTTACTTCATGCAGCACATTGACGGGCCGTCTACATCCCACCAGGAATCTGAGCAATCCCTACGAGGCAGTCATGGGTAAAAAAATAATAATTTGCTTTTAAAAACAACAATAGTGACTTTATCACAGCTCCTCGCTGACAAAACCTTTGGAGCGTCAGACAAATGATAGGTACAGGAACAAAACTTACGCGGCGCATCACTTCCAGACATTCCCAACAAGAATGGCTCCCAAGCTGTAAAAGTGTGTAAAGTTGGATGTTTTCATTTGGAGATAAATGGAGAAGTGAACCTTTCTGTGTTACTGGGCTCCACGTCCCCCAACGAAACCCACGAAGCTCAAAGATGGTGCCCAACACCTTTACTGGATTATGACAACTCATCGGGGGGCAGATGTGCATCACACTCACCTGCTTCAGACAGAGAAGGGACGATTTTACTGAGATCACAGGAAATAAAATCAGTAGCACGTCTCTGTAAAAACGGCATCAAACAAGCGCAGAATGGAAGAAGCTGCAGACCTTCGCAGGTCTAGTGTGTGAAGTTTACCTGTAAACTAAGATGCATCATGGGAACACTTTTTTTATGGTTTTAAGCTTCTGAAACTTACTGAGTGTAACATTTTCCACAATGCCTGTGTAATGTATACTGTAGTTTTTAGACTCAATGATAGACTCTGTCATCTCATCCCCATTTCTGTTCCCACTCATGAACACACCACAACTTTTAAAGGGAAAGAAAAGGAAACTAAAATGTACAAGTTTTAGTGTAACCTGCAAAGGTCCAAACATTTGGAATGAGCTTGGTAGTGCTATAAAAGAGTCTGGATCTCTCTCAATTTTTAAAAAAAGATTAAAACAAAAATTATTATTAAATTATGTTTCTTGTTAAATTTTTTATGTACTAATACCTGATGTTTTATTTTTATAAGAATATATTTGTATCTAGGAGATCTTTTTTTTTTTTTTTCTTATTTAGGTTATAGGGATATAAGGTTATTATACTGTATGTATATGTATTATATGTGTAATTTATAGTCGTTCTGCTGTGTGTGACTGGGCCCCTATTCATAAGCTACAGTAGCTTCTGGGGAGTCCCATTTTACAAACCTCCATTATTATCTGTATTTGTGTTTTTTAATTATTTGTAAATAAAACTCAATTCAATTCAATTCAATTCAATTCAACACCGGCACTGAAACAGAGGTTCTCGTGCAAAATGACGGAAAACCAGAGACAGCAAGAGAACTGCACAAACCTTCTGTAACGTCACCGGCGGGGGCTTTGAAGAGCAACTTTGAGTACCCCTCAAGTTTTAATCCACAGACGGTCGCAGGAGATGTTCAGGATAATAAACAGCCAAACAATCCACGTTATGTTTCAAATAAGTGTCATTTGCACATTAGTTCTTTAAGATGAGCTCTTTATGTCATAGACTACAAATGCTGTCCCTCAAAAGGCCACGCCCCTTATTACACATGCATTTTTTAACATCTAGGTGTGGAGACCAAAGCCGTTTATTTCTGTTATAAAAGTGAACATTAGCCATCATCTTGTGATTTTCACGAGGCGACTGTTTGCTGCATCTGCCTAAGAAAACAGTGCGTAGGTGAATGGAGACATGCGATGCATCTTCAACAGCATTCTGTGACAGCAGTTTAGCTGTTAGCGTGATTGGAGCCGTGGCGTTCCTCCTCAGCAGTGGGGGTGTGCACGGAGGTAATCAGGATGAAGGACGGAGGACTGAATATTGGCAAGAGTGGGAGTTGGCTGGTGTTTCTGTGCATGACCAGGCATGAGTGGACGAGCTCAGAGTTGGTCTGAGGGGATTACTGGCCAATGCAAACCTCTGCAATGAGGGTCAAAGGTCACGCAACCGCCACGGGACTGACAGAGGGCGAAGGAGGACGCGCGAGTGCGTTCTTGTTGGTTTGTTGTGCGATACTGTATCAGGAACATCAAAATAATAGTCCCACCCCCTTTTTTCATCCTCTTCTGTTCAACAAATGTCCTCTAAATCTGGTCCGTTCTGCTGTTCATCTTCGTCCCGTCAGCGTTAATAAAGAAAGAAAGATGGGCACAGGTGGACGATAACATGGCGACTGCAGTTCTGCAGCTTCTGTCACTTTGACGAGAGTTAAAGACAAACGTGGCAGTAGTTTTCTCATAGTTTTTACAACTGCCAGGTCGTTTTTTTTCTTCTGACATTGCCGCGATAATCCCCCTCTGATCAGACCATAACATCCATAATTCCTGGCATATTTATTCATAGTTTGTACGTTTCTGTCCCAATTGTGTAAAAACGTTGCCCTAATTTGGACAGAAAATACTCATAACCAGCATGTGCATGGGGGTGTATTACTGTCTTTAGTGATTTGGCATCAAGAGCAGGCATCTTTGCTTTCACGCTCGGATGCTGTGCTGGTCTTCCTCAGGCGTCCGCTCTCCAAGCGTCTGCTTGCGTGCCATCAAGCTCTGGTAAACTTCATAACCGCATTTCTGCAGATTCACCATTAGATGCAGAAATATCCTGTCCTTCAGCCGGAGCCTCACAAGGACATTCTGGGATATGTAATGCATATGCGGAACAAAAGCAGGTCCTCACAGGCCAAAATGCCATTGGTAAGGCGTAGTTTGGGGTTAGGGCTTGGCGTAAACTGGAGCTTAGGTAAAGCACAGATGTGTAAAGGTTAAGGTCAAGAATGGGTCAAGAATGGGTCAAGAATGGGCTTCAGTGGGCTGAAAAAAATCACTAGATGGATCATTTTCATACAGAGGACAGAAGCACATCTTCAACGATGGCAAGTGGATGTTTGGCTTTAGCTACAAGCAAAGGCACAGCATCAGAGACCTCCGGGGCTTTGGCTGATATCGTGACATCGTGTCCTGTGACTTCCTGAATTCTCAAAATTTTCCCTCAAACTTGACGTGCGTGTTTTATAATAAGATGGTGCTGGAGATGTGCTCCTTTCATGTTACTATTTTTAGTTTTAGTTTCAGGCTACTATTCGCTATAGTTTCATGTTACTATTCGCTAGTTTCAGGCTACTATTCGCTATAGTTTCATGTTACTATTCGCTAGTTTCAGGCTACTATTCGCTAGTTTCAGGCTACTATTCGCTAGTTTCATGCTACTATTCGCTAGTTTCAGGCTACTATTCGCTAGTTTCATGTTACTATTTGCTCGTTTCTCCTGACAGAAAAAGAGCACAAAGCCTCTGGGGGTCACAACTCTGGATGTAAATCCCATTAAAAACAACTCTTTGAAATACTTGTGGTATTTTGCCGGCTGAAATGTCGCCATCTATGGGACTTGTTCCTCCGTATTTAGCATCAGCGGCGCTAACCTTCCACCACGACTCCGTTGTTAGTTTTGATTGACAGGTGGTGCTTCTTGGCACTGCCAGGTTGGGTGGATCAAACTATCTGGGAACGGGGAAGAAAACGGTGATCTTTTTTTTAAAATATTGAATATTCAATATTTAATATGGAATATATATTTTTTTCTATTTTATTAAATAATTTATTCGATAATAGTTTCGATGAAATTTGAACAAATGTTTTTCTTCTTTTTTTTCTTCAATCTGACGTACCCCTGGGAGTATAGCCACGTACCCCCAGAGGTACATGCACCCCTATTTGAGAGATACTGCTCTAGATCACTGGCAGATTTCCCAAAATGCAATGGACACCTTCATCATTATTGCGTCTTTACAAGTCAGGCATGTATTTGGGAATGTAAATGTTAATGAGCTTGTGTCTCTCCTTTGTCTTGTAGCAAATGACCCTGGACTCATCTCTTTGTGTTTGTTGGAGTCTCCTCCTCCACCTGGTTGGAGCAGATGCCCCGCCTGCATGAGTCTTCATGCTCCCCTTCGCTGTGAGGGCAGGGGACTGAAGCAAAGAGGACATCTGATGCAGTTGATTGGGTTTCTTTATCTATGATGTTTATTCTAAATAATGATTCCCCCCTCTTCCCCTCCACCCCTCCATCCCTCCATGAACCTCCACCTGTCCAGGTTTGGTTCTCGGGTAGAAGCAGCAGGTAGGTCCACTCCCATCTCCTCGAGTCCTGCCAGGGGAATATCAAGGAACAGCGTGTTTTCCAGCTGTGCCAGTGGTTTTACAGCAGCTGGCTGAGGTAAACTTGTGGAGGATGTATAATTGTATCTACCAAACTTAGATGTTTAAGGACGTTGGTGAAGTGACTCAGAGGAAGCTGTCCCGAGCTGGAGAGAAAAACACACGCCGCTTGTTCTCTGATATGTCAGTTCAAAATGTTTTTGAGGTTTGAAGACTTTGTTAGGACATGCAGATAACACGATGCTCAGAACTTGTCTGCAGACACGGACGATATCTGAACGATGCGGTCACATCTGACTAAGCTTAAACAGAATTGTAACTTCCCCTCCATCTCGTAACCGTGACCATCTTCTTTGTGATGCTTCCAAAAGTCCGATGGCTGCACATGACGTTATATTCATGTCATCCAAATCAAATCCCTGCGTTTTGTTTTTTATTTTCTAAATGAGTGCAGCGTGACATCATGAAACACTTAAAGACAGTCCTCTTTGCGCCCCCCCCACCATCCGCTATCTGGACATCAGACTTGTTTCTCTAATCAACATCAGAGGGATTAATAGACATTCTTTACTTTCTGCAAGGCTATCAGATGATGGAAAGAGGAGGTTTTAATCTGCCCAATAACTCCGTATCTTCTTGTAATACAATCAAGCCGTGAAGGCTCAGTGACAAGGCTTCATGACTTCAAATCAAAACCAAATCCCTGGGAACTACAGCGTCTGGTCTGCAGGAGGCGCGGCGGTAAACTAGCTGGTGACCAGACGAGCAGATCAGAGGAAATATCCCTCAGCATGTCGGCCCATAGAAAAGAACAAAAACTCTTTTTTTTTTATTTTGAACGAATTTCAAAACCACCATGAAATGGGATTTTCTGCCCCAAATTAGGAAAATGTTGGCGCTCCAATCACCGATCCCTTTTTTTTCTCTTCTTTCTGTCCTTTAATCTAATTTAAAGGTTTTAAATCGGAGTAAGGAAACAATTTGGGTTATTGAATCCTGCTCAGCCCTCACTGCCTGAACT
This sequence comes from Cololabis saira, assembly GCF_033807715.1. Classification (NCBI taxonomy): domain Eukaryota; kingdom Metazoa; phylum Chordata; class Actinopteri; order Beloniformes; family Belonidae; genus Cololabis; species Cololabis saira. Next base: position 37,226,812 of record NC_084592.1, on the reverse strand, counting down.
CACAGATGGAGGTATGATCTTGCAGTTTTAGAAAGTGCTTTCTTAGCTGGAGAAAAGGGGGTTTTGGATGCGGGCCACTCCTGGTACCGGCACCGCCAGGAGGCCAGAACCTTCTCCCTTTACATCCCGTCTGCTGAGTGGGCTCACGCTGGAGCCAGAACCCCAGAGACCCTCAGACAGAAAACTCAAAAACAAGGTACACCGTCTTTAAAACAATAAAACCAGCGGTGGTCTTCCAAGGAGGGGACGTCCCAGGACATTTACCCTATGGTTAGACAAGCCAATGACCCGAGACATATATGAAAACAAAGAAGACAAAACTAAAGCTACATCTCAGAGCCAGGTCCTTTAAATCAGGTGTGCTGGAAAAGAGAAACGCCTGAAAAATAGAGGGTGCTGTCCCCAAAGGACCTGGACTAGGGAGCACTTATGATGGATGGATGGATGGATGGATGGATGGATGGATGGATGGATGGATGGATGGATGGATGGATGATTGGATGGATGGATGGATGGATGGATGGATGGATGGATGGATGGATGGATGGATGGATGGATGGATGGATGGATGGATGGATGGATGATGGATGGATGG